>NC_057392.1:76140297-76440297 GCF_019320065.1 Cervus canadensis
AGGACCGGGGAAAGAACGCGGCCTCTGCGGGAGCGGGGCGGCCGGCGAGGCCTCCAGGGCCCGAGAAGGAGAGGCTGAAGAACGTGGAGCGGAGAAACCACCTCGCTTAACAGAATTGTATGTGGTGCAGAAAAGGTAGAGGAGGCAGTGAGGTCAGTAAACGGTTTTAAGTCGGAAAAAGGAGCGAAACGCAACGTTTCAGCGTTCCAAAAGGTGGAACCGGCTTCAGTGCGGACTTCAAAGCAAAAGGCAGGCGCCCCTTCGCCGCTTACGGAGACGTCTGAATTTACTGGGGGTGGTGGGGCGGGAGCGGGGATTTAGAGTCAGTAGCGACCTTCAGACCCGGGGTACAAAGAAAAGGAGACTGCGAGAGGCAGGCGCGACTCCAAAAGACAGAAACTCACGCTAAGCTGGGAGTTCCACTCGCCGCTCCCAGCTTCCACGTGAGTCACGGTGCGCGCACGGCAGACATATAGCTAAAAGGCTGGAGGCGGGGCCAGGCCGTCAGAGGGTGGGTGGTGGAGAGAAGACCGACCCTCATAGGGCCTTTGAAAGGTGAGGCGGAACCTCGCTGGGCGCCGGGCGGGTAGTCTTGGAGCGGCGAGAGGGGCGGGGTGGAGCGGAGCGACCTAATGCGGCGGGGTGGGGCCACTCAGCGCGGGGGGAGGGGCGGGGCGGAGCGTCCCGGCGAGGGCGGAAGGGCGGGGCGCGGCGACCTTGTGCGGCGGGGCGGGGCGACCCGGAGCGGAGGGAGGGGCGGGGCGGGGCGTCTCAGCACGGCGGGGCGGGGCGACCCGGCGAGGCACGGAGGGAGGGGCGAGGCGGCGCGGCGCGGCGCGGAGGGGTGGGCGGGGCGCGGCGGCGCGGCGCGGCGCGGCCCAGCGCGGAGGGCGGAGGAAACACTTCAATACTGTCAGTTCAGTTCAGTTCAGTCGCTCAGTCGTGTCGGACTCTTTGCGACTCCATAAATCGCAGCACGCCAGGTCTCCCTGTCCATCACCAATTCCCGGAGTTTACTGGACTGCAGCCAGGAAATAAAAAAAAAACTGCTCCTTGGAAGGAAAGTTATGATAGAACTACATGGAGTATTAAAAAGCAAAGGAATCACGTTGCCAACAAAGCTCCCTATAGACAAACTATGGTTTTTCCAGTAGTCAGCTGGTGATGTGATTTATTTTTTTATTTTTTTCTTTGTTAGTTGGAGGCTAATTACTTCACAACATTTCAGTGGGTTTTGTCATACATTGATATGAATCAGCCATGGAGTTACATGTATTCCCCATCCGATACCCCCTCCCACCTCCCTCTCCACCCGATTCCTCTGGATATTCCCAGTGCACCAGGCCAGAGCACTTGTCTCATGCATCCCACCTGGGCTGGTGGTCTGTTTCACTATAGATAATATACATGCTGTTCTTTTGAAACATCCCACCCTCACCTTCTCCCACAGAGTTCAAAAGTCTGTTCTGTACTTCTGTGTCTCTTTTTCTGTTTTGCATACAGGGTTATCGTTACCATCTTTCTAAATTCCATATATATGTGTTAGTATGCTGTAATGTTCTTTATCTTTCTGGCTTACTTCACTCTGTATAATGGGCTCCAGTTTCATCCATCTCATTAGAACTGATTCAAATGAATTCTTTTTAACGGCTGAGTAATATTCCATGGTGTATATGTACCACAGCTTCTTTATCCATTCATCTGCTGATGGGCATCTAGGTTGCTTCCATGTCCTGGCTATTATAAACAGTGCTTCGATGAACATTGGGGTGCACGTGTCTCTTTCAGATCTGGTTTCCTCAGTGTGTATGCCCAGAAGTGGGATTGCTGGGTCATATGGCAGTTCTATTTCCAGTTTTTTAAGAAATCTCCACACTGTTTTCCATAGCGGCTGTACTAGTTTGCATTCCCACCAACAGTGTAAGAGGGTTCCCTTTCTCCACACCCTCTCCAGCATTTATTGCTTGTAGACTTTTGGATAGCAGCCATCCTGACTGGCGTGTAATGGTACCTCATTGTTTTGATTTGCATTTCTCTAATAATGAGTGATGTTGAGCATCTTTTCATGTGTTTGTTAGCCATCTGTATGTCTTCTATGGAGAAATGTCTGTTTAGTTCTTTGGCCCATTTTTTTGATTGGGTCATTTATTTTTCTGGAATTGAGCTTCAGGAGTTGCTTGTATATTTTTGAGATTAATCCTTTGTCTTTTTCTTCATTTGCTATTATTTTCTCCCAATCTGAGGGCTGTCTTTTCACCTTACTTATAGTTTCCTTTGTTGTGCAAAAGCTTTTAAGTTTCATTAGGTCCCATTTGTTTATTTTTGCTTTTATTTCCAATATTCTGGGAGGTGGGTCATAGAGGATCTTGCTGTGATTTATGTCCGAGAGTGTTTTGCCTATGTTCTCCTCTAGGAGATTTATAGTTTCTGGTATTACATTTAGATCTTTAATCCATTTTGAGTTTATTTTTCTGTATGGTGTTAGAAAGTGTTCTAGTTTCATTCTTTTACAAGCGGTTGACCAGTTTTCCCAGCACCACTTGTTAAAGAGGTTGTCTTCCGGAGAAGGCAATGGCACCCCACTCCAGTACTCTTGCCTGGAAAATCCCATGGACGGAGGAGCCTGGTAGGCTCTGGGGTCGCTAAGAGTCGGACATGATTGAGCGATTTCACTTTCACTTTTCACTTTCATGCATTGGAGAAGGAAATGGCAACCCACTCCATTCTTGCCTGGAGAATCCCAGGGATGGGGGAGCCTTGTGGGCTGCCATCTATGGGGTCGCAGGGAGTCGGACATGACTGAAGCGACTTAGCATCAGCAGCAGCAGATCATTTGGTCAGATTTAGCCAATGTTGATGGGTGTATCATTTAGCTTCTTGATAGGTCACAATGGGCATAAATACCAAGGCTCAGGGTCTAGTGAAAGTCAGCTCTGCCATCTTGGACCTAGTTGGCTCTAACCAGTTTTCTGATGCTGTGTCATTCCTATCATTCCTAACAAAATCCATTTATCTAACTAACTGTAATCCAATTGTAGAAAATCCTGATCATGGATAACTCTTTTTAGTAATTTTTCATACATTTTTATTTTCTTTTTTTTTTTTCTTTTCTGAAAACACACTTCGTACTTTCCTTTAGCAACCAAGAACGTTTATATTAGCATTTTATAGATTGGTGAGCATAAATACCAGTGATAATTTCTAAAATCCTTGCTTTCTTAGAAATTTTAGGATGGCACCAAACATTATTCATTTATAGTCCCAAATCTCTTTGTTTCTCTGTAAAAGGAAATTAGTGTTTAGTAGTAAATGTTTCAAAATCTTATTTTATTTGGAAATGATCTAACTATTCAATAGACTTCCAACACTTCGTTTAGCACAATCCTTAGAAATTCAAGTTATGCCCATCTGGAGAGACTATTTTAGGCAGATATTTCTAAAGATAATTATTCATAAAGAGCTTATCTAAAAGCTCATATCTCATTTACTTTTTTTTTTTAGAAGTTTCTTCACTCGAGGTAATGTCATTGTTGACAAACTTGTAACAGATATGATAATATTTAACTTATATTAAACCTAGGTACAATGAAAATGTTCTACTTAATATTAATTACTCTAAGACATGTCTATATTAGATAGGTCAACAAACAAGCATTAATATCAGGTATTTAATACTGAATGTTTACCAGTTCACATGAACCTGGAATTTATTGTTTAATTTAGAATTATCTGATTTGTAAGCACTTACCTTTCTTTAAATTAGAAAAAAAAAAAAAGAGGTTGTCTTTTTTCCATTGTATATCCCTGCCTCCTTTGTCAAACATAAGGTGTCCATAGGTTCGTGGATTTATCTCTGGGCTTTCTATTCTGTTCCATTGGTCTATATTTCTGTCTTTGTGCCAGTACCATACTGTCTTGATGACTGTGGCTTTGTAGTAGAGTCTGAAGTCAGGCAGGTTGATTCCTCCAGTTCCATTCTTCTTTCTCAAGATTACTTTGGCTATTCGTGGTTTTTTGTATTTCCATACAAATTGTGAAATTATTTGTTCTAGTTCTGTGAAAAATACCGTTGGTAGCTTGATAGGGATTGCATTGAATCTATAGATTGCTTTGGGTAGAATAGCCATTTTGACAATATTGATTCTTCCAATCCATGAACATGGTATGTTTCTCCATCTGTTTGTGTCCTCTTTGATATCTTTCATCAGTGTTTTATAGTTTTCTATGTATAGGTCTTTTGTTTCTTTAGGTAGATATACTCCTAAGTATTTTATTCTTTTTGTTGCAGTGGTGAATGGTATTGTTTCCTTAATTTCTCTTTCTGTTTTTTCATTGTTAGTATATAGGAATGCAAGGGATTTCTGTGTGTTAATTTTATATCCTGCAACTTTACTATATTCATTGATTAGCTCTAGTAATTTTCTGGAAGAATCTTTAGGGTTTTCTATGTAGAGGATCATGTCATCTGCAAACAGCGAGAGTTTCACTTCTTCTTTTCCTATCTGGATTCCTTTTACTTCTTTTTCTGCTCTGATTGCTGTGGCCAAAACTTCCAACACTATGTTGAATAGTAGTGGTGAGAGTGGGCACCCTTGTCTTGTTCCTGATTTCAGGGGAAATGCTTTCAATTTTTCACCATTGAGGGTGATGCTTGCTGTGGGTTTGTCATATATAGCTTTTATTATGTTGAGGTGTGTTCCTTCTATTCCTGCTTTCTGGAGAGTTTTAATCATAAATGAGTGTTGAATTTTGTCAAGGGCTTTCTCTGCATCTATTGAGATAATCATATGGTTTTTATCTTTCAATTTGTTAATGTGGTGTATTACATTGATTGATTTGCAGATATTAAAGAATCCTTGCATTCCTGGGATAAAGCCCACTTGGTCATGGTGTATGATTTTTTTAATATGTTGTTGGATTCTGTTTGCTAGAATTTTGTTAAGGATTTTTGCATCCATGTTCATCAGTGATATTGGCCTGTAGTTTTCTTTTTTTGTGGCATCTTTGTCTGGTTTTGGAATTAGGGTGATGGTGGCCTCATAGAATGAGTTTGGAAGTTTACCTGCTTCTGCAATTTTCTGGAAGAGTTTGAGTAAGATAGGTGTTAGCTCTTCTCTAAATTTTTGGTAGAATTCGGCTGTGAAGCCATCTGGTCCTGGGCTATTGTTTGCTGGAAGATTTCTGATTACAGTTTCGATTTCCTTGCTTGTGATGGCTCTGTTAAGATCTTCTATTTCTTCCTGGTTCAGTTTTGGAAAGTTATACTTTTCTGAGAATTTGTCCATTTCATCCAAGTTGTCCAGTTTATTGGCATAGAGCTGCTGGTAGTAGTCTCTTATGATCCTTTGTATTTCAGTGTTGTCTGTTGTGATCTCTCCATTTTCATTTCTAATTTTGTTAATTTGGTTCTTCTCTCTTTGTTTCTTAATGAGTCTTGCTAATGGTTTGTCAATTTTGTTTATTTTTTTCAAAAAAACAGCTTTTAGCTTTGTTGATTTTTGCTATGGTCTCTTTAGTTTGTTTTGCATTTATTTCTGCCCTAATTTTTAAGATTTCTTTCCTTCTGCTAACCCTGGGGTTCTTCATTTCTTCCTTCTCTAATTGCTTTAGGTGTAGAGTTAGGTTATTTATTTGGCTTTTTTCTTGTTTCTTGATGTAAGCCTGTAATGCTATGAACCTTCCCCTTAGCACTGCTTTTACAGTGTCCCATAGGTTTTGGGTTGTTGTGTTTTCATTTTCATTCATTTCTATACATATTTTGATTTCTTTTTTGATTTCTTCTATGATTTGTTGGTTATTCAGAAGCATGTTATTTAGCCTCCATATGTTTGAATTTTTAACAATTTTTTCCCTGTAATTGAGATCTAATCTTACTGCACTGTGGTCAGAAAAGATGACTGGAATGATTTCAACTTTTTTGAATTTTCAAGACTAGATTTATGGCCCAGGATGTGATCTATTCTGGAGAAGGTTCCGTGTGCACTTGAGAAAAAGGTGAAGTTGATTGTTTTGTGGTGAAATGTCCTATAGATATCAATTAGGTCTAGCTGCTCCATTGTGTCATTTAAGGTTTGTGTTTCCTTGTTAATTTTCTGTTTAGTTGACCTATCCATAGTTGTGAGTGGGGTATTAAAGTCTCCCACTATTATTGTGTTACTATTAATTTCCTCTTTCATACTCATTAGCATTTGCCGTACATATTGCGGTGCTCCTATGTTGGGTGCATATATATTTATAATTGTTATATCTTCTTCTTGGATTGATCCTTTGATCATTATGTAGTGTCCTTCTTTGTCTCTTTTCACATCCTTTATTTGAAAGTCTATTTTATCTGATAAGAGTATTGCGACTCCTGCTTTCTTTTGGTCTCCGTTTGCGTGAAATATTTTTTTCCAGCCCTTCACTTTTAGTCTGTATTGTCCCTTGTTTTGAAGTGGGTCTCTTGTAGACAGCATATACAGGGGTCTTGTTTTTGTATCCATTCAGCCAGTCTTTGTCTTTTGGTTGGGGCATTCAACCCATTTACATTTAAGGTAATTATTCATAGGTGTGGTCCTGTTGCCATTTACTTTTTTGTTTTGGGTTCACGTTTATACAACCTTTCTGCATTTCCTGTCTAGAGAAGATCCTTTAGCATTTGTTGAAGAGCTGGTTTGGCGGTGCTGAATTCTCTCAGCTTTTGCTTGTCTGTAAAGCTTTGGAATTCTCCTTCTTATCTGAATGAGATCTTTGCTGGGTACGGTAATCTAGGTTGTAGGTTATTCTCTTTCATTACCTTCAGTATGTCCTGCCATTCCCTTCTGGCCTGGAGGGTTTCTATTGATAGATCAGCTGTTATCCTTATGGGAATCCCTTTGTGTGTTATTTGTTGTTTCTCCCTTGCTGCTTTTAATATTTGTTCTTTGTGTTTGATCTTTGTTAATTTGATTAATATGTGTCTTGGGGTGTTTCGCCTTGGGTTTATCCTGTTTGGGACTCTCTGGGTTTCTTGGACTTGGGTGGCTATTTCCTTCCCCATTTTAGGGAAGTTTTCAGCTATTATCTCCTCGAGTATCTTCTCATGGCCTTTCTTTTTGTCTTCTTCTTCTGGGACTCCTACGATTCGAATGTTGGGGCATTTCACATTGTCCCAGAGGTCCCTGAGGTTGTCCTCATTTCTTTTGATTCTTTTTTCTTTTTTCCTCTCTGCTTCATTTATTTCCACCATTTTATCTTCTATCCTCACTTATCCTATCTTCTGTCTCCATTATTCTACTCTTGGTTCCCTCCAGAGTGTTTTTGATCTCATTTATTGCATTATTCATTTTTAATTGACTCTTTTTTATTTCTTCTAGGTCTTTATTAAACATTTCTTGCATCTTTTCAATCTTTGTCTCCAGGCTATTTATCTGTAACTCCATTTTGTTTTCAAGATTTTGGATCATTTTTATTATCATTATTCTAAATTCTTTTTCAGATAGATTCCCTATCTCCTCCTATTTTGTTTGACTTGGTGGGCATTTTTCATGTTCCTTTACCTGTTGGGTATTTCTCTGCCTTTTCATCTTGTTTAGATTGCTGTGTCTGGAGTGGGCTTTCTGTATTCTGGAGGCCTGTGGTTCCTTTTTATTGTGGAGGTTTTACCCAGTGGGTGGGGTTGGACGATTGGCTTGTCAAGGTTTTCTGGTTAGGGAAGCTTGCGTCGGTGTTCTGGTGTGTGGAACTTGATTTCTTCCCTCTGGAGAGCAATGGAGTGCCCAGTAATGAGTTTTGAGATGGGTCTATGTGTTAGGTGTGACCTTGGGCAGCCTGTATGTTGACATACAGGGCTATGTTCCTGCGTTGCTGGAGAATTTGCGTGGTATGTTTTGCTCTAAAACTTATTGGCTCTTGGGTGGTGGTTCGTTTCAGTGTAGGTATGGAGGCTTTTGGACGGTCTCTTATTAAAGTTCCATGTAGTCAGGAGTTTTCTGGTGTTCTCAGGTTTTGGGCTTAAGTCTCCTGCCTCTGGATTTCGATTTTATTCTTCCAGTAGTCTCATGACTTCTCCAACTATACAGCACTGATAATAAAACTTCTAGGTTAATGGCGAAAAGATTCTCCCCCGTTAGGGACACCCAGAGAGGTTCACAGAGTTACATGAAGAAGAGGAGAGGGAGGAGGGAGATAGAGATGAGCAGGAGGAGAAAAAGGGGGCTCAAGAGGAGAGAGACAGATCTACGCAGTTGTCTGTTCCCAGAGTGTTCTCCGTAGCCCAGACACCCACAAAGATTCACAGAATTGGATTGGGAAGAGAAGGGGAAAGGAGGAAATAGAGGTGTTCTGAGGTAGAAAACAGAGAGTCAAGATTGGGAGAGAATAATCAACACACTCCTGAATAAAAATGGGAACTGAATATTGGATTCTTAAATGTTCACAATTTATATCACATACTGAAAAACAAAAATTAAAAATCTAGAGTAGAGGTTAGACTCTTAAAAATACTATATTAAAAACAAAAACCAAAACACACAAAAAAAATTTAGAAATATATATGAAGCTCAGTTTAAAAATAGGGCTTCTCTTCTTTTATTTTTTTGTAAGGTTATAGTGTATTGAAAATGAAAATTAAGGAGTAGTAGAGGAGTAACAGAGGACTTTAGAAAGAAATAAGAGAAAAAGAAAAATAGAAAATAGAAGAGAAAAAGGAAAAAAAAAGAAGAAGAAAAAAAAAGAAAAGAAAGGAGTAATGGGGGAGTAATAGGGAATTTTAAAAGAAAATAAAAGAGAAAAAATAAAAAATAAAAAAAAATTTTTTTTCCTTACTTAAAAAAAAGTAAAAATATATCTAGGAATTTCTCTGGAGCTGTTGCAGTCAGTGTGGGTTCGGCTCAGTTTCAGATAGCTCCTCGTTCCAGCTTACACTTCTCGGTATCTACAGGCCCCTTCTGGTGTAGTCGGTGTTTTCTACAGGGATTTTAATCTGTTGCACCAGTCCCTTCTGAAGCGGTTCCCTTTGTTTATTTGGCTTCTGTTTGCCGGTCTCTTCACTGCCTCATTTCCGCCCTGACACAGGCGGGCGGAGGTGGACTCTTATTCAGGTAGCGAGTTCTGTCGCGCTGCGGGGAGGCGCTGGCGCTGCTTTCTCCGTCTGCACTGCTCAGGCTCCCGGCTGCTCTATATGGAGTGTGCCCTGCGCTGCGCGTGGTTCCAGCCCTCGGTGTTCCACAAAAGCGCAGAACACAAAGCTGCGCCTGCTTTTTGTGCCGTCCCCGTCAGAGCAATTCAGGCAGCCAGGGGCTTGTCGGGCGCACTCTTCCCGGGTGCGGCGCGCCTACTCCCTTCCGCGGTCCCAGCCTCAGTTTCCGCTGGTGCCGGTCGGGTGCGTGCGCCTTCTGCCCTCCGCGTCCCCAGCCCCAGCCCCCGCCCGCGCGGTCGGGTGCCTGCGCTCTCTGTCTTGCCGCGACCCTCCCAGCGGACACCGACCATCCAGAATCTCAGGAGGTCTTTGATTAGAAACTGGAGGTCTGTTTGCAGTGCGGTAGGGGATGCGGTCCTTGGGGCCGAACCTGCCCCTTTCCCCTCCCTCCTGCCTCCAGCCTCCGGCAGGGCTGGGCCAGTCCGAAGACTGGGAGCTCTTCTCTGGACTTGCTCGGTCCCTTTGTTCTGCGCACGGCCGGCAGTGTGTTCGAGCCGGTTAATTTTCTCTCTCTCTTTTGCTATCCCACAGTTTAAGTTGGTAACTTACAAAAGCTCCCTCCGATTGTCCTCAGGGCACTCAGGCCTGGTCCTTACCCTAAGCAATGCCGCCCGCTCCTCCCCGTTCCGCCCCCACTTGCTGGTGGCGGATGCGGGCATCTGGGGTGCTTTTCTGCTGGGAGTTGCTTTTAGGCTCGTAATCTGTGGGTTATATTTATTGTTCCCCTCCCAGTCAGGTTGCCCACCGAGATTCAAACACTTCCCCCCGACCCGCCAGTGCGAGGGTTTCCTGGTGTCTGGAAACTTCCTCTATTAAGACTCCCTTCCCGGGGTGGATCTCCGTCCTTAGCTCTTTTGTCTCTCTTTTTATCTTTTATATTTTGTCCTACCTCCTGTAGAGGACAATGGGTTGCTTTTCTGGGCGCCTGATGATCTCAGCTACCGATCAGAAGTTGTTTTGTGAAGTTTGCTCTGTGTTCAGTTATTCTTTTGATGAATTTGTAGGAGAGAAAGTGGTCTCCCCGTCCTATTCCTCCGCCATCTTGACTCCTCCCCCCCCGCCCCGATGTGATTTAAAAAGTGATGTCAGAGTTGGTCCAGAAAGAAGGCTGAGCATAGAAAAATCGATGCTTTTGGATTGTGGTGGTGGAGATCAGTCTTGAGAGTCCCTGGGAGAGCAAGGATATCAAGCCAGTCAATCCAAAAGGAGACCATCAGTGAATATTCACAGTGAAACTGATGCTGAAACTGAGTCTGTGTGGGGTAAACCTCTTAGATGAATTCAACTGACAACTTCTGCAGAAGAATTGACTTTTGTGTTAACAAGGTTAAACTTCTACTATGTTGTGACATGCTGTACTGTTGCCATATGAGACTGTAACTTTTCTGTTAAGATCACCACAGAAACGGAAAATAGGTTTACATTCACCTGACTTGCATAAAATGTTAATAGACCCCAAGACCAGAAGATAATGTACAAGAATCTCATAAACAAAAAAGTATGCAGAATACACCCTGGTTTCGTGAAGGACAAGCTGATGTCATGTTAAACTATCTTCCTCTTAGAAATGTACAAATTTAGGGTATAAAAGCTACAGTGAAAAATAAAGCATGGCCAGACTCTGCTGCACACCCCCAGTCTGGTCGCTCTCTCTCACTTTCTCTCTCTGTCTCTCGCCGAGACCCTTCATCCTGAGGTTACCCCTGGATCCTGCTGGGGCTGTACCCCGGCAACATAGTTTCTATCGAGTGTGAATATTCTCAAGAAGCCTAAGGTGTAAACACCTGACAAAAGCCTGGACACACTGATTGCATTCGGATGGTCTCTCCAGTCCATCACCTGATGTCTTTTGAGGCATGAATGCCACCTGAAGGACTTGCCACACTCTTACATTTGTGTCTCTGCATTATGAATTCTCTGCTGATGGGAAAGGTGAGACCTGTTATTGAAGCCCTGGCCACACACAGTATATTTACATGATTTCCTCCAATCTTAATGTTAAGATTGGAGGGGCAGACTGTGCTATAAATGTATGGATTCTCACCAGTATGAATTTTCTCATGCTTTGTAAATAACTGAATGCCTTCCAAAAGACTTACCACACACACTATGTGGGTAAGATTTCCATTCAGAATTAACTACATGATGGTTAGGTACGTCTGAACACAGAACCAAAGCTTTGCCCCACCTACCACATTCATGCGGTTTCCTCTAGTTTGACTTTTCTGAGGGTCAAAAAGTTGATATACTTTATGACTGAAGGGTTTGTCATATAAATTCCACTTATGTGGCTTCCCTCCTGTATGAGCTGCCCAACGGTCAGCTGAGGCTGAACATGCACTAGAAGCTTTACCAGATTTCTTTCATTGGTATGGTTTCTATACAGTATGAATTCTTTGATTAATTATAAGGCCTGAACTCTGACTAAAGGCTTTGCTACACTCATTACATCTGCACTGAAATGTTTCTCATCATTGCTGTCTTTGTAACGTTTTTCTCCACTATGAATTATCTGATTTCTTAGATGGTCATTTCAAGCACTGCCCACATACGTGACATTTCTATGCTGTCTATCCTGTATGAACTGCACAATGGTGAGGCTAGCTGTGCAGTAAAACGTCTGTCAGAATGGTTACGTTTGTAAGGTTTCTCTCCAGTATGAATTCTCCAACGAACTGCAAGGTTTGCATTTAAAGGCCTTGCCACTGAGATCACATTTACATGGTTTCTCTCCAGTATGAATTCTCTGATCAATTCCAAGCTGTGCGTTTCCAGTAAAGCATCAGCCACATAAAATAGATTTACACGGTTTCCCTCCTGTATGAATTCTCTGATG
This sequence comes from Cervus canadensis, assembly GCF_019320065.1. Taxonomy (NCBI): domain Eukaryota; kingdom Metazoa; phylum Chordata; class Mammalia; order Artiodactyla; family Cervidae; genus Cervus; species Cervus canadensis. Next base: position 76,152,291 of record NC_057392.1, read on the forward strand.
AAATGCAAGGTTTGCAGTTTGACTAAAGGCCTTGCCACATAGCTCATTATTTATATGGTTTCTCTCCAATATGTTTCCAACGAACTGCAAAGACCTGGAACTGAAGACTTTACCACATAAATTACCTTTCTATACTTTTCCTCCTGTATGAACTGCCTGATGGCAATTTAAGGATGACTGTGCACTAAAATGTTTATCCCAATTGTGATATTTATAAGGTTTCTCTCCAGTATGAATTCTCTGATGAATTACAAGGACTGAATTTCTACTAAAGGCCTGTCCACATACATCACATTTACACGGTTTCTCACCAGTATGAACTCTCTGATGAACTACAAGGCCTGAATTTCGACCAAAGGCCTTTCCACACATATCACATTTATATGGCTTCTCTACAGTGTGTACTCTCTGATGAACTACAAGCCTTGAATTTAGACTAAAGGCTTTGCCACATAGATCACATTTATATGGTTTCTCTCCGGTATGCATTCTCGAATGAATTACAAGTATTGACTTTCGAGTATAGCCATGGCCACATACTTCACATGTTTGGTTTCGCTCCAGAATGAAGGGTCTGAAAAACTGTACGCCTTGCTTTTCAACTAAAGGCCTTTCCACACACATCACATTTATATGGTTTCTCTTCAGTATGAACTCTCCGATGAACTACAAGCCTTGCATTTACACTAAAGGCCTTGCCACACATCACATTTTACATGGTTTCTCTCCAGTATGAACTCTCTAATGAACTACAAGCCTTGCATTTACACTAAAGGCCTTGCCACATACATCACATTTATATGGTTTCTCTCCGGTATGAACTCTCCAATGAATTCCAAGGTGTAACTTTCGAGTAGAGCCACGGCCACATACTTCACATGTATAAGGTTTCTCTCCACTATGAAGGGTCTGATGAACTGTACGCCTTGCTTTGTGACTAAAGGCCTCTCCACACACATCATATCTGTATGGTTTCTCTCTGGTATGAACTCACCGATGATGTTGAAGCTGTGTATGCTGTTTAAAGCAGTGGCCACAGACATCACATTTATATGGTTTCTCTCCAGGATGATTTCTCTGATGAACTACAAGGTCAATTTATCATTAAAAGCCTTACAACATATGTTACATTTATATGCTTTTCTTCCTGTATGGATTCTTTGATGTCTAGTGAGTTCTGAGTCCTGAAGAAAAGTCATGTTACACTTCTTACAACTGTAAGTTTTTTTCTTGTGTCCTTTCTGGTCTGGTCCCAGTTCTGAGGGATGCATAACAGCACTCTTACGTTTATGAGAACTGCCTTTACGGACACTACGAGTTCTCAGAGGTGGCAAACCTGAGGTGCTACTGTTGATATTCGCCACAACCTGACTACATTCAGAAACTGTCCCTTCAGATTCAAGTATCTGCAGCTGATCTTGAAAGCTTGATCCCTGCCTTTCAACAGGCTTATTTCCTGCATCACTTCTACTATCATGATCTCTTCTATTGGTGAGATTTTTGCTGTGGGATATAGAGGTTCCTCTGTCATTTCTTTCATCAACTGTCCACAGACATTCAAAATTGTGCATATTTTCCTCTATCTTTCTGAGGAAAAAATCTTAGATTTCATGGCTTTTGGCTCTTTGAAACACCACTCTTTGAAAAATTTCTTCTTTACCACTGTTTCCTTTTGCCTGTAATTTCTTGATCATACGTATTTGAGACACATCTACAAAATATAAAAACCGTATGCATCCTATCAATTGAAATTCATCAATAAATTGTTTCATGCTGAATACATGGTATTATACCAAATGGCATATCCATGCTGAACAGAATTACGCATCTTCCCAATCATGATCTTAAAAATATTTAAAACGCTAAACAAATAGAACTGTTTAAAAATGAAAGAGGAAAAAAATAAATAAAAAAATAAAAAATAAAAATGAAAGACCAATCACATGTCATCCAAATTAATTGTAGGGTAGCCTAGCTTCAAAGACACAGTCAGAATATATTCATTTCTTCGAAACTCATGTCAGTTCTCAAAGAAAAGGGTATTTTCGCACCATGACTTCTAAACTCATTCTCCTTGGTAGTAAACACACTGCTGTCCCATAATTGAGGAGAAAATATAGCATATTGTACACACTTTATACATACCTATACATAAGTAAGCGGTAAAGGACAGACATGGCTACGTAGGTAACTTGGTAGTAAAGAATTAGCCTGCCAATGCAGGAGACGTAGGATAGGGAGCTTCAACCCCTAGGTGGGGAAGATCCCCTGGAGGAGGAAATGCCACCCACTGAACTATTCTTGCCTGAAAAAAGTTCCATGGATGAGGAGCTTAGCAGGCTACTGTCCATGAGTGCTGGGATCCAGCCTCGGCAGGATCCAGGGGATACCCTCAGGATCCACGGCGTCAGCGAGAGATAGAGAGACAGAGAGAGAGAAGACACGTGAGACCAGCCTTGATAGGGCCAAGTCTATGTTTTACTTTTTGACAACCAGTTTTATACCCTTTCACAGAACGGTTTCAAGGTACAAGATTCTTACTCATGACTACACAGGATTAGCATTACATCATTTTGATTTTTAGGAAAAGCAGGATTTTTTTGCTTTTTAATTTTATAGTAATTCTTAGCCCATGATCTTCTGGCCTTGGGGCTATTAACATTTTATGCAGGTCAGGTGATTGTAAACCTATTTTCTGTTTTTATGGTGACCTTAACTGAAAGGTAACAGTGTCATAGGGAAATAGTACAGAGTAGAATTATATTCTTGTTAATACAAAAATGAATCTTTCTGCAAAAGTTGTCAGTTGCATTTATCTAAGAAGTTTACCCCATACTGACTCTGCGACTTTGGTGAGGCAGCTTCTGCCTAGCACTCCTGACTGACAATTAACAACCATCTCATTGTTACCACACTAGGGCTAAGTTCTTATTTCTCTACATCTTTAACTATATTAACAATGGTTTCTCTAACACAACCTTAGCACATTAAAGGCAAAAATACAGCAAGCAAAAACACAACAAGCAAATCACAACCCAATAACCACCTATAGAATAATTTTTCTTATGTTTTCTAATAGGACTCCTTTACCCCTTAAAAGGGCTCTATATCTATTAGGGCTTTTATATAATCAGGTTCTTTATGCTATTTTATGATTAGGATACTATAAGCAATCATGCATATTAGTACCAAGTGCATAAATGCATTTGGCTAACAAACTACCAGCAAAGGAGTTTAAATTAAAACACTCCTTTCACCCTGAATAATCTTATAAAATACAACCACCTGGGAAACTTATTGATTAAAGTTCTAAATTGATTCTTATTTGGGAAGAGATCGGGGAAGGCCTTCTGCCTGTGTCACAGAAATTAGGGAGTAGTCCATTGAGGCAGGCATCAGAAAGACAGATATCATCTTTAAGGTGAGAGCTGGGGGCAGCTTTTCGAAATCCCTGAAAACCTGATCTGCCTTGCCTGTCAGGCTTTCTCCTCGTGACCTTGTCATGGGTGGGATCTCGTGAGCTGGCCTTTTCGAAAACCCCTGAAAACCTGATCCGCCTTGCCCGTCAAGTTTTTTCCCTTGTGGCCTTGTTAGGGGTAGGGTCTCGTGTGTTGGCTCCCGGCACATGAGATCACAAAGAGTCAGACAGAACGGTCGACTGAACAAGTATTCATTAATAGGCAATACACTGCAATGGTAAATAATCCAAAAGAAGCACTTTAATGAATAATGGAAAACATAAATAGCAGTTGACAACTCTTCAGGAAATTCCCTACAATAATGGGGGGAAGAAAAGAAAACGTTTCTAAATACCTCTTATAAATCTATCAGTAGATAAACATATGGACATTTTATGACATTGACAAGTGGTTCATGTCAGTTACATTGTGTAATACATAAAGACCATCACCTTTAAATAACAAAATATTCATAAATGAAACATTCTCTACTTAAAGGACAGTCATTCAGTACATCAAGTCCCTATCTATACAGCAACTTTAACTTACTCAGTTCATTGGTTCCAAGGTACATGTCAAGGAACAAGCTTTGGGGCCTCCCTTCTGGCTCAGAGGTAAAGAATCCACCTGGTAATTAACACAGGGCACAAGGGTTCCATCCCTCATCTGGGAAGTTCCCACATACCTTGGAGGAGCTAAGCCTGTAGGCCACAACTCCGTCTTCCAGAGTTCGGGAGTCACAACTACTGAGCACAAGCAGAGAGCCCGTACACTGTAACAAGAGAAGGCATTAGAATGAGAAGCCCGTGCACTGCAAGTAGAGAGTGGCCTTTGCTTGCCACAAGGAGTGAAAAGCCCCTGAAGCAACAAAGACTCAGTGCAAACAAACAACAACAACAACAAAAAAAAACACTTTTAAATGTAATGTATTCGTATGAAGAAAAACCAATATTAGTTGAAAACTTATTAATCAGAGTCAGAGACAACACTCATAAAAATGAAAAGTAAAATAAAAATATACAAGATGTAAAGTAGACAGAGAGATGTCACAATAAGCAAGACGGGAAGTAAATATATTCTTTAAGCAAAAGTAATCTTTGAGGCAAATTCCTTGGTGGTCCAGTCGTTAGGACTATGTACATACACTGGAGGGGGCACAGATTCCATCCAGGAATGGGGAACTAAGATACCACCTGCCTCATGGCACAGGAAAAAAAAAAACCCAAAACAGTAACTTCAGCCCTTTTCTGTAAAACAGGCAACATTCTATGCCACCTAACAGCACTAATTACCTCAATTTTATAAATAAAGGTAGTGGATGCACAGGGTTCCTGAACACAGCTCCATGGAACATGAAAGTAAATGAGCAAATGCAGGACTGAAACCGAGACTTACAGATGCATACATGCTCTGAACCACCAGGGCCCACCAGGGCAGAACAGAGGACAAAAAGTTACAGTGAACTCCAGGAGTGTAAAAAGGAAACTTCAGATCAGACACAGAACTGACCTGTGTAACTGTCTTACTCCTGGAAATGGTTTCCAAGGCACCAACAACACATCAATTCAGGTTCTGTCCAAGAGAGGACCTCAATGTCCACTGTCCTTACAGGTTTCCTGAGTTACAATCACAGAAGATCCAAACCGCATTCCTGTTACACACACCCCTGAAGGATGAGGCAAAAGAAGTCACAACAGGAACAGCTGAGGGCTCTGAACAAGAAGACAGGCTGAAGACAGCTCTGTGTAGGATCTGAGACACCAAATGCAATCAAAGAGCTGCCAGTCTTTTCCCTTCTTCCAATGAGGTCTTTCAAGTGCAGCAAATAGGAAGAGAACCAGGCTGGGTCCAAAATAATCTCTGGAGGTGTCAGCGCTCTTACACGTGGACCAAAAAGCAGGCATCCAATGGAATCCAGACCAGAAAGGGGACAAAGAGGAAATAGATCCCTTTGAAACACCTCATCACATGCTTCCCATAGTCAAGCAACAACACTGACAGGAGTCAAATGACAGATTGTTACAGATCATATAAAGACTTTGCCTTTTGGGACCTCTTTTCTTGGGGGTCCACTTTGAATAAAAATGCTATCTTTTTTTTCTCCTAATCAAATCATTGTCCTCATTGAGAAACAGTCACCTGTAAGTCAGACCTACTTTCTTTCTCCCTCAGTCACTCAGTTCAGTCACTAGTCATGTCCAACTCTTTGCAACCACATGAATCGCAGCACGCCAGGCCTCCCTATCCATCACAAATTCCCGGAGTTTACTCAAACCCATGCCCATCAGTCGGTGGTGCCATCCAGCCATCTCATGCTCTGTCGTCCCCTTCTCCTCCTGCCCCCAGCCCCTCCCAGTATCAGGGTCTTTTCCAATGAGTCAACTCTTTGCATGAGGTGGCCAAAGTACTGGAGTTTCAGTTTCAGCATCAGTCCTTCCAATGAACACCCAGCACTGATCTTCTTTAGGATGGACTGGTTGGATCTAGTTGAAGTCCAAGGGACTCTCAAGAGTCTTCTCCAACACCACAGTTCAAAAGCATCAATTTTTCGGCGCTCAGCTTTCTTCACAGTCCAACTCTCACATCCATACATGACCACTGGAAAAACCATGGCCTTGACCAGATGGACCTTTGTTGGCAAAGTAATGTCTCTGCTTTTTAACATGCTCTCTAGGTTGCCCATAAGTTTCCTTCCAAGGAGTAAGCATCTTTTAATTTCATGGCTGCAGTCACCATCTGCAGTGATTTTGGAGCCCCAAAAAATAAAGTCTGACACTGTTCCCACTGTCTCCCCATCTATTTCCCATGAGGTGATGGGACCAGATGCCATGTTCTTAGTTTTCTGAATGTTAAGCTTTAAGCCAACTTTCTCACTCTCCTCTTTCACTTTCATCAGTAGGTTTTTAGTTCCTCTTCACTTTCTGCCATAAGCGTGGTATCATCTGCATATCTGAGGTGATTGATATTTCTCCCAGCAATCTTGATTCCAGCTTGTGTTTCTTCCAGCCCAGTGTTTCTCATGATATAATAAAATGTAATTTTCTGGGAGGAGACTGATGGGCTCCATGTTAAAATTCTTGAATGTTGTCATCTTCCCCTTTGCATTCCCTGGGATAAGAGATATGTGGGCTCCAGTTGAGGAATTTACACCCAACAAAAACAGGGTAAATAGACAGTCATTCTCTAATCTCAGGGAATAATTATGGCAAGGACAAAGAAAGCATAAAACCCTGTTTGTTAAGGGAGACAATATACATGCCCAGAAAGGCTGTTTGGAGCCAAAACTCACAGGATTATTCCAGGCCATAATGAGTCTTGCTCCTCCCAGAAGGCTTCACTTTGAGATCCAACTTGGCTAAGGTGTGCATGCACACTCCAGGGAGGGTCCTGAGACAAATGAACCAGGGCGAATAAACAAGGTGATTGGCCTGAGGGAAGATGAAGACCCGGAAAACTGCACCTTTGTAAAGAATTTACACTTCCCAAAGGCGTCTCTCTCTCTCCCTGAGGTTGCCCAGGTGCCTTGCCACATGTACTTTTCCTTTCAATAAACTTTTTTCTTTACTCTTTATCTTCTGCCTCATCATCTGAATTTGGTCTTGACGAGGCAGGCCAGACTAGGGCCCGTAGCCCTAAATGTTGGCTCCTGTGGTCCAGGGGTTAGGAGTCTCGATCTGGGAAATTAAGAACTTGCTTCCAGCTTCCGCTCGCTCCCACTCACTTCTTTGAGCATTCCAAATCAATTTCCTTTCTCATAGCTTTTGTTACTAAAAACACGGATCCTACTTTCCTTAAGCAACCATGAACTGTCCTTTATATTAGCATTTTTTGGACTGGTGACCATAAATACCAGTGATAACTTCTAAAAACACTTGCTTTCTTATGGAGAACATCTCAGGGTAGCAGCAAACATACTCATTAATAATCCAAAATCCCTTTAGTCTCTCTATGAGAAGAAATTATCAGTTATCAGTGCCTATGTGTGTGCTAAGTCAATTCAGGCATATACGACTCTTTGCAAACTGATGGACTGTAGCCTGCCACCTCCTCCATCCATGGGATTCTCCAGGCAAGAATACTGAAGTGGGTTGCCATTTACTTCTCCAGGGATCTTTCTGATGCAGGGATTGAACTCTCAGTAATCACTGTAATACAATAAAAGCATTACACAATTTGATGACTCAGCTCATGCCTTACTTAGATGAGCAAACACATGTTTTTACTAGATATTTAATGTTGAGTATTTCCCAGTTCATGTGCATCTGAAATTCATTTAATTTCTCATAACTGTTTCATTTGTAAGTGCTTACTTTTTCTTTTGTAAAGCCAAGTGAATTAGATCTCCCTTACAAACTGACCTCAGCAATATTATCCAAACACAAAGACACACAGTGAGACATGCAGAAATCCAGACACACAGATGGACAGACAGAGACATAGTTTTCTGCTTGAGATTTAAAATGTCTCTTTGACCTTTTTCTTTCCCCTTGGTTTGAGAGTCTAGTTTACCCAAGGTTGAGGCCTCAGGCAAAGCGGGTTGTGTATTTCAAGGACTTGGTAAAGGTTGCACGCTGTGCTAAGCTGCCTCAGTTGCGCCCGACTATCTGCGATCCTCTGGACTGTATCCCGCCAGGCTGCTCTTTCCATGGGACTCTCCAGGCAAGAACACTCTGGTGGGTGGCTATTCCCTCCTCCAGGAGATCTTCCTAACCCAGGGATCAAACCCACCGTTTCCACACTTGCAGGCAGGTTCTGTACCATTAGAGTCATCTGGGATGCCTGGGAAAGGTTAACTCAAGTTTTCCTAGACTAGCTGTCTCAACGAGTTAGTTGCTTTTAACTCCATATGCAAAAAGAACTGGTTGTGCACGTTCAAAGAGGAAAAAAAAAATTCATTTTAACCAGTTTTCTCCAGAGTCTAGAGAACATCACAGCTATCCTATGTCAAAAAAGTTACCTTTCCTTTCTATAGTCATAGGTTTGTAGCTAAAATACAGATCAAATAGTGCTCAAATTGACTGTGTAAACAAGTGCAGATGGGCTGATAAAAATCTTGGATTGTCCCTCTGGGGAGATGGGGGTCTTGGATTGTTCAGAAGAATCTGAAGGGGTAAAGAAAACTTGCTAGAGTGGGGGAAGCTGGGCTCACCCTCCCCCGAAGAGACAGGGGCAGTTAGAAGGGGACCAGCTCATGGAGAGGGAGACAGAGGGGTTGGGAGGGGTTTGAGGACACACAGGACAGAGAATGGAGACAGAAAGGGCAGTGGGGGACACTATTGGAGCTGTGGGCCGGCTCAATAGAGAGCCGACCTAAAAAGTGAGGGTTTGATCAGCCAAAATATAATTCTGACACTGTAACATGGACAAACATCCTCACTCATCGCATAATTATTTTTCCAGTAACTTCTCTGAGACAGTTTTAAGTTCGCTTTATGTACCTCACGGTAGGAGAGAGGAGGATACAGCCTCTCATCCAGCAGGGCAGATTCTTATCCTTTCTCAAGGGGCAAGAGTCACGAACATTCAGTAACTTCTAAGGGTTCAGCCCTGTTTAATTTACGGTTCCAATTCTCACACAATCCACAGAAGATGTCCCATGTATTAGCTAATGAGTAATAAGGTGAATCTTCCCATCTGGGAATAAAAACATCATCAACCTTAATCTCTAGCTTCTTAAAGAGTGGCGTTTTGTCTCACAAATCCTGCTCACAGTGCCAATTAATGCCTTGCCAAAAGTTTTAACTTTCGTTTCATGTCCCAAGGATTTCTTAAGAAAATAAGTCACTCATTCTATACAAAGAAATATTCCAATATTTATTACAGAATTATCTAGCTGACTTTCAATATATTAATCCAACCAGTCCATCCTAAAGGAGATCAGTCCTGGGTGTTCACTGGAAGGACTGATGCTGAAGCTGAAGCTCCAGTACTTTGGCCACCTGGTGCGAAGAGCTAACTCATTTGAAAAGACCCCGATGCTGGGAAAGATTGAGGGCAGGACAAGAAGGTGAGGACAGAGGATGAGACGGTTGGATGGAATCACTGACTCAATGGACATGAGTTGGGGTAAACTCTGGAAGCTGGTGATAGACAGGGAGACCAGGCGTGCTGGGGTTCATGGGGTTGCAAAGAGTCGGACATGACCGAGTGACTGAACTGAACTGAAAAGACAAGGAAATAAAACCAGCAGAGGATATATCACCAAATTGGCTTCTGACCAACATCCAGACTGGAACAGCCCTGGGAAGTCCCAGGACACAGCACATCTAGAGTCTCAAATGGGTAAAGGTCCCAGGCAGCGTGTCCACCCATGGGTGGGGCTTTAACATTGCAGTTCGGGGTTCCTCCTTATCATCCCAGGATGCAAACTGATGTCATCAATCTGTGAGCAAACAGCAGCTCTGGTTTCATCTTAATGCTGTTTGTTTTGTCTTATGAAACCTGGATGTTCCTAAGCCTGGGGCTGGGTTGGTCAGCGCCTCTTTGAACAATCTCAAGGGTGAACAATCTCAAGATTGGTGTCCTAACTTATCTATGGTGCTGCAAGCCTTGCACTCGCAGCAGGCAGTCAGGGTACTCACAGTCAGGGTGTGTCCAGGCAGGTTGGAGGCAAGCACAGAGGAATGTACTGCTTTGTCTTGAAGCCTAAACAGGACTATTTTTTTAATTTCCCTAACACCCTGGTGGAGGCATGGTAAAAAGTTAGCTTGCCCATGAGGGAGACATGGGTTCGATCCTTGTTCTGGGAAGATCTCACATGCAAGGGAGCAACTAAGCTGATGAAGGACAGATACTGAGCCTGTGGAGTGAAACTACTGAAGCCTGTGTGCCTAGAGCTGGTGTTCCACAACAAGAGGAGCCACCGCAACGGGAAGCCATGCACCCTGCAAGCAGAGAGCAGCCCCCAGTTGTCTCAAATAGAGAATGGCCACACAGGAAACAGACCCAGCGCAGCCAAAAAAAAAAAAAACCCAAAGCCCTTGCCTTTGTCTCTGTGGGCACTACAGCACCACTGGAGGGTGACGTACATTTCACACGTCAAAGAACACAGCAGGAAGTTGAGGAGAAGAAAAATCTCTGAGAGTTCACAAATACTAAATATCTGTTTTCTCACAGAACTCTCACACTTGGAGAGCTTCCCAAACATGATGAATGCTGTGACTTCCTCTCTGTCCTTGTGACAGCTGACCTGGGATCACATTGTTGATCCTTTCCCACTCATCTGATTTTCTGCTACTAGCACTTCATTCTCCACAATCCAGGGATCTTTCTCATGTGACAAAAATAGAGTTATGATTCAGGTAAGAATCAGAAATTCCCGCTCAGAAGAAATGTCATACTTGACTTCTTCAAGAATCCAAACTTTCTTTTAAAAAAAAAATGCATTTGCTATCTTTAATAATTTTGTTTATTCATTTATTTTGGCTGGAGTGAGTGATCATTGCTGCTTGGACTTTTCCCCAAATTGGGCAAGTAGGGGATACGCTCCAGTTGCAGTGTTTGGGCTCCTCACTTGCTGTGGCTTCTCCTGGGTGTCCAGGCTTCAGTAATTGTCCCATGTGGGCTCATTAATAGCAGCTCCAGGCTCTAAAGTGGTGCTTTAGTCGTTCTGGCCCACGGGCTTAGCTGCTCTTTGACGTCGGATCTTCCAGACCAGGGATCGAACCCGTGTCTCCTGCATTGGCAGGTGGAAAATCCCGGCTCTTTTGTCTGTCAAGAAGTGAGGACCTTATGACAGATAGAAAAATATTTCACAAATTACTTTACTATTTGCCTCCTTCTGAATGTACAGCGAGCAGTATAATATACAGTATAGTATGTATCAGGTATCTAGTTCCTTTCCGAGAGTTACTGAACCAAGAACACAGGGGCATAAAACAGACGACTGGATATTTCAAAGTTTGAGATCAGTGTTATAAACACTCAAGCTCTGGAAAAACTCCCTGTGTATCACACAGTGGGCAGGTCACCCAAAGAAAAGACAAGTTTAACCTCCTGATGCTAATCACGGAGCCTTACATATCTGAGTGAACAAGGCTTTCAGCTCAGTCAAGAAAAACAGGGCGCCCAAGAGACAGGGAGGGAAAAGGCAGAGATAACCCAAAGTAGATTTCTACTTCAGAGGGAAGTGATCCTCACCTACAGCCAGCAGGTTCCTGAGGGTCTCCAGCATCACGTCCTTTTACAAGGTCCTCTGGGCAGGGTCCAGACATTCCCACTCCTCGGGAGTGGAATTTTTGAACACATCCTTGAAGGTCAACTGTGCCTGAAATGAAAACACATTTCACCAATGGGCCCTGAGGAGGATTCTTATTTTCACAGAGAAGGAGAAGAAGTGAGACAGGTAAAGTCAATTCAGCTGAAGCAATATTCTCATAGATCCATGCAAATCTATATGGGGCAAATGGTTGCTCTCTAATTTAATTTCCTGTATTTTCATAAGATGATGACATCCTCCAATCAACATGAATTCATCATGGGTGTGGACAAGACATGAAAAACATACAAATTGCAGTCAACAGTGGGTTGTTGATGCAGAAGTGTTACGATCGACAAACTGAGTGACGTTCACTGTCTAGATGAGCTACAGCAAGACTGGTGTCTTCAGAGACGACAAAGTCCACAGCGGCTTTAAAAGAACACAGACTGTGATGAGGATGTCATCATCACACTGACGAGAGGTGTCTCAACACTTCATACACACTAAGCGTTACTCTAAAGACTTTACCCATATGAACTTGTCATCAACATAACAGCACGTTAGAGAAAGATCTGTGTCCATCTTACTGGGGAGAAAACTCTGTCACTCTAAGAAATAGCTCTGATCAAACAGTTAAGAAATGAGGCAACAGCACCTGAGCTCAGGTGGTTGGGAGAGACAACTGAACCTAAGGAATCAAAGAGTTATGTAACAGTATCAAAGACCATCCACAGAGAGTTCTCTGAGAATACCTGAAAGAAGTTCAAGGGAGCTGAAGTGCAATGGAACAGCATAAGTGGTCACTATACAGGGTCATCCCCTCTATCCCCCCAATGCACACAATGTCAATAATCTGACTACTATTTACATTATTCATGTGATGAGGTAGAAAAAATTAAAGGCTACGGAATACACAGTTCAGATACAACTGCTCTAAGCATAAACCATATTTATGAGATGATTTTGTAATAAAATCATAGAGTTATATATCCATGCACTCATGCATGCAGATGGAAACACACAATCGATTGAAACAAGAAGAGTTGTCTTTATTTTTTTCTTTCATTCAATCAAAATTTAGTGAGCATCAACTCTGTGTCCCAAACTGGGAATACAGCAGTGAACATGACGGAGCTTACAATCTAGCAGCCAGCCACCCAATTAGATCCATAATTTTAACATTAGTATTGTTATATGTGCTCTGAAACAGGCCTGGTGCCAAGAGAAGATTCAACAGAATGTCTTGACCTACATCGATAAATCAGACAAGGTCTCTGTGAGGCAGAAACACATAGGATTGGCAAGGTGGGAAATGGAAGAGTTTTGTAAGCAGAGAGAACAGCCTGAGGGCCAGCTCTGAGGCAGGAAGATATTTACTGAACAGAAAACCAGCCAGTGTGACTGCAACAGAGGGAAAGAAGATCGGATGATGCCAGGTAGAGGCTGATTTCTGCAAGGCCTATAAACTGAGGATGTTATTTCAAAAGCAACTGGACAGCACTTAAGAATCCGTAGGAGGAAAGTTAGAGATTTAGGGTTGTTTTTCAGCACTCACTCTGCTATGTGAGGAGGTTGTTGTTCAGTTGGCTCCGTCATGTCAGACTCTTTGGGACCCCATGGACTGTAGCCTGTCAGGCTCCTCTGTCCATGGGATTCTCCAGGCAAGAAAACTGGAGTGGGTGGCCATTCCCTTCTCCTGTTCATGTGTATTTTGGCATCTTTGGGACATTAAAAATGAATCAAATATATTTCAGTAAGTCTGTTAATATGCTGTTTCCTTCTCACAGCTTCTTTGGTTGTTTATGCTGGGCCTTCGTTGCCGTGACCAGCTCTCTCTGCTTGTGGCTGCACTGCATGGAGGTGAGTCTGCAGTGCCCAGGCTTCTCATCGCAGTGGCGAATCTTTGTCTCCGAAGTCAAGCTCAAGCACTGAGTGACGTGTGAAGGGCGGGGCCAGGCTGAGCGAACACCTACCTGCTTCTCCCTCCCTTTGGTTCCAGAGGTGTCTTGTCAGGGTTAAGGAGTACTTGGTCTCTCAAGTCTTGTGTTGCACCACTGATTGCTCATTAGTTCAAGTAACTGTAAACACTTTTAATAAAACTTTAAACTTCTGTGGGATAATCGCAATGGAACGAAAAAAGCTTTTGGCATAACATGTGGAGTCCTGCATGTCCGACGACAGAGGATGAAATCGTTGGATGGCATCAGCGACACAATGAGTTTGAGTAAACTCTGGGAGTTGGTGATGGACAGGGAGGCCTGGCGTGCTGCAGTCCATGGGGTCACAAAGAGTCGGACATGACTGAGCGACGGAACCAAACTGTACTTGGAGTCCTGCTGATGAGGCTGAAGTGATTCCGAGGCCTGGGAACTGAAACCTGGTCTGCTGGCCAGGTTGGGGATGGTTGGGGGTTGATGTGGGGTGCTGGTGGGGTGGGGCTAGATCTGGCCTACTAGCTGAACCCAGGAATATTCCAACAATTAGAATTAATTTAAGCTGTTTAAGTAAACAAGAACTGGCTTTGTGCAGTGATGATAATCTAGAATGTGAAACGCACAACTCTTAGAAAGGGCTACTTCATACTAACACTTCTAAGGAGAAAAATGTCTTGACGTTCCACTTCTTCAAGTACCAAGCTTATTAGTCACTGCCGTGGCCCAGCGAAAGTGCACCCTGAGGGGAATGCAGGATTGAGAAAAGCAGGCACCATGCTGTGCTTTGGACATTCTGGCCTTGGGATTTCAGGAAAGGTCTCTTGGGTTCATCCACCTCTTCAGCAAGTCCAGATAAGTTTGGGGCAGTCTCTCCTGGTTTTCAGATCTCCCAGTTATTGGTTGATGACCCCAACTTTGTTTGGCAGTGTATTAACATGCATAGCGCCCAGTTAAAAGACATTGAGTAGAACCTCCCTGGTGGTGCAGTGGTAAATAATCTACCTGCCAATGCACAGGACCCGGGTTTGATCCCTGGTGTGGGAGGATGCCACGTGCCTCGCAGCAACTAAGCCCGAGCAACACAAGTACTGAGCCTGTGCTCCAAAGCCTGTGCTCTGCAACAGCAGCAGCCCCAGCAATGAGAAGCCTGCACACAAGTAACCAGAAAGTCGGTTCTGCTGCTGCAGCTAGAGAAAGCCCACGTGCAGCAAAGAGAGGCTCAGCTCAGCCCATAGAACAGACAGACACTGAGTCCTCTGGACCGACCAAAAGAACCTTCAAAACGCCAGTCTCCAACCATACCCCAGCCAAGGTTACATGAAGAATTCACAGCCCAATTGCTACAAAAGGAGAAAGAAGCCAGCACAATGAAGACTTAAGAGCCAAAAATAAATTTTAAAGTTTATTAAAGAGAGAAAAAAACTTTTAATGAGAAATGCATTCTTATTTATAAAAGTTGATGACAAAGGTTCAAAAACTTATATGAGAAAAACTTGTTTACATCATAATGTATAATACTTAAGCAAATACTTCAATCTAATGGAATGTCAAGTTACTACATGATCACTTGATGGTGATTAGGCAATTTACTTTTTGTTGAAAAACTGTAATATATTTTCTCTCATGTCTCTGTTGTCTGTCTCTGAAAGATCTGTCACTTGTGGACAACAAAGCACATTGTCAAATATAAAGTCTTAAAATGCTAGAATTTATTTCCCCCAAAATTATCAACTTGGCACTATTTATAATTATTTCTATGTGTATTATCTGACTGAACTCAAGTCCTAACGGAACTGTCTTTCTTTACATTTACAGGCACCTACTATATTCCCTGTCATTGTCTACGTGCATTTTAATGTTACAAAAGTCTCAAAATAACCCACAGACTTATGTGTTTGTTAGTGTAAGGCAGGAAAGAAATGTAAATTAAACGTTAAATCTGGGTCATAACATGTGGATACAAAAAGTAACGCTAAGGAAAAACTATTGAGAAAAACAAAAGAAATAGGAAGACAGGATTTAAGAGATTAACACTGAAACATATATATTACCATATGTAAAAGAGCCAGTGGGAGTTTAATGGATGAGCAAGTGCTCTGGGACAATCTGGAGGGATACAGTGGCAAGAGAGGTGGGTTCGGAAGGGAGGGGACATATGTACGCCTATGGCCTATTCATGACGTACAGCAAAAACCATCACAATATCATAAAAAAAAAAAATTAACTGATGGTGGGTTAGGCCGAAACACAGTATCAAACCTTTCCCACACCTAACACATTTGTGTAGTTTTCCTCCAGGTTGAATTTTCTGAGGATCAAAAAGCTGATATATTTTACTGCACTCTCTACATGTGTAAGTTTTCGCTACAGTATGGATTCTCAGATGATCTGCAAGGTCTTTCCTAGTGACTGAAGGGTTTGCCACAAAAATAACATTTATGGGGTTTCTCTCCTGTATGAACTGCCTAATTCATGCTGAACATGCACTAGAAACTCTGCCACATTCATTTCACTTGCATGTTTTCTATACAGTACAAATTCTCTGAATTATAAGGCCTGAACACTGACTAAAGGCTTTGTCACACACACGAGATTTGCACTAAAATGTTTCTCACAACTGTAGTAGCGGCTACGCTGCAGTTGCCGCGCTCGTGCTCCTCACTTGCCGCGCGCGGCGTCTCCCGGCTGCACGGGCTTCAGGAGTTGTCCCACGTGGGCTCAGTAGTTGCAGCGTCCAGGCTCTTGAGTGCTGGCTCATAGTCGAGGCACACAGGTGTAGCTGCTCTGTGACATGTGGGATCTTCCCTGAACAACGATCGAACCCGGGTCTCCTGCATTGGCAGGTGTAGAATCCAGCTCTTTTTTCAGCCAAGGAGTGAGGACATTATAAACCAACAGAAAAATACTTCTCAATGAATTTACCATCTGCCTCCTTTTGAATGCACAGGGAACAGTATAACATACGTTACCATATGCAGCTGGGATCTAGTTCTGCCTGGGTCCAGCCCCAGCGGGTCCACGAGTACCCAAGGGATAAGTGGCGTCAGCGAGGAAGCAGACGGACACACAAGGAGGGTTGCATGGACGAAAAGGCTCTTTATTTTTTGGACAGCTCAGCTTTTATAGAATAAACATTACTTCCTCCCGTAAGTCACCTCATATTACATCAGATATTGGTTTCATGTTTCCGTCAATATTTTTTCTTCCCCATGTTTTCCCCATATGCATTCATCTGGAACATTCCCAATTACAGGGTTTTTCCTTGAATGCCCCGTACATTAGTCTTCTTGCCTCAATGGCCTAACATTTTCATTCTGCCAAAAACAATGTTCCATAAAATCTAAACATAATATAAATTCTTTGGACAATAACACAATACAAGGGAAGGGTTATAAAAAAACATGTCTGACATTTCTGAGAATAGTACCATGTGAAAACCCTGATATTTTTCTTTACCTGAGACCACAAAACCTCAGTCTACAATATTTAACTATGAAGCAACAAAACACCTCTATTAATATCAGGTACTGGCAGTGTGGCTGGTTAATATAAATCTTCTATTGAAATCCTATGCTACACATTTTCTAATTCTACAAAAATACCCGGAATATTCTATGTTTATTAAGGGAATGGAAACAGTGGACAAATAGAAGCACTGAAATAGCAACAATGAAAATCCTCTTGACCAAAGAACATTAACCTATGGTACATCTACTTCTGAATCTCAATGCCTCTATGCTTTTTTAATCTAGAACATTATCATCTTCTAAGCAAGCAGCCAATCTATGCCTGTGGCCTTTTCCTTTTTGACTTGGTACAATGTGTATGGCCGTGTCTTGGCTGGAGCAGTCATGAGCATTTCTGATGCCCGCCCAAGCATAACGCCACTTGCGTGGTGGATGTTCTGCCACAAACCTGAACAGGCCTTTCATTCCTGGTTAGTCATAAGGTTCCCCATGCTGAGGAGGCAGAGTAGGCCTCGGCCTTAGGGGATCCTTCTTAATAGGCTTGGGCTTTTCCAGGGAGGCCTGATCACTATATGTTACATTCCCAAGAATTAATAGAAAACCCAACATCAGTAAGACAGAAAGAGAAAGGGGACATATTGGGCCCCCGGGGCAACCCCGAGGGGAAGGGCTGCCTTGCAGGTTCCTCTCTCATCCCATGACCTTGTCACGGCCTGGGCGCGTCCCGGCGGCTCCCGACATAGTTTCTATCTAAGAACTACTGAACCAAGAACACAGGGCTAGAAAACAGGCAACTGGATATTTCAAAGTTTGAAATCAGCTTTATAAATGCTCAAGCTGTGGAGAAACTCCTTGTGTATCACACATTGGCAGGTCACCAGAAGGAAAGACAGTTTAAACTCCTGATGCCAATCACGAAGTTTTACATGTGTGAGTCAACAAGGTCTTGAGCTTAGTCAAGAAAAACAGAGGACTTCCCTGGTGGCTCAGACGGTAAAGCATCTGCTTACAACTCGGGAGACCTGGGTTCGATCCCTGGGTGAGGAAGATCCTCTGGAGAATGAAATGGCAACCCTTTCCAGTACTCTTGCCTGGAAAAACAGGGGCTCTCAAAAGGTACAGAGGGAACATGCAGAGGTACCCCAGGGCAGATCCCCACTTCAGAGGGAAGTGATCCTCACCCACAGACAGCAGGCTCCTGAGGGTCTCCACCATCACGTCCTTGTACAAGGTCCTCTGGGCAGGGTCCAGGCATTCCCACTCCTCAGGAGTGAAATCTGTGAACACATCCGTGAAGGTCAACTGAAATGAAATGAAAACACATTTCACCAATGGACCCTGAGGAGGATTCTTAGTTTCACACAAAATGAGAAGAGGTGAGAGAGGGTATAGCTCAATTCAGTTGAAGTAATATTCTGATAGATCCATTAAAAGCTGCTTGAAGCAAACTGTTGGTCTCTAATCGAATTTCTAATTTCCTCTTTTTTCTAACATTATGATCTCCTGCAATCAACATGAATTTGTCACGTATGTGGACAATACATGAAAAATACACAAATTAAAACCTACTCTGGGTTGTCTATGCAGAAGTGTTACATTCAACACACTGAGTGACATAATGTCAATATCTAGTTGAGTTACAGCCAGACTGGTGTCTTCAGAGACGATAAAGTCCACAGTGACTTTAAAAGAACACACATAGTGATAATGACGACATCATCACATTGACGACAGGTGTTTCAGCACGTCCTACACACTTAGCATTACTCTAAAGACGTCACACGGATGAACTTGTCATCAACATAACAGCACGTTAGAGAAAGATCTGTGTCCACCTTACTGGGGAGAAAACTCTGTCACTCTAAGAAATCACACAGATCAAACAGTTAAGAAATGAGGCAACAGCACCTGAGCTCAGGTGGTTGGGAGAGACAACTGAACCTAAAGAATCAACCAGTTAACGACCAGAGAAGGAAAGAGCATCCACAGAAAGTTCCCTGAGAATACCTGAAACAAGTTCAAGGAAGCTGAAATACAATAGAAGAGCATAAATGGTCACGATACAGGGTCATACCCTCTCCCATCAGAACCCACACAATGTCAATAGTCTTACTACAAGTTACATCACTCATGTGATGATGCACAAAAAACTTAACGCCATGAAATACACTTAAGATAACAACTGAAACTTCTACAAAGCAAACACCATTATTTATGAGATGATGTTTTTGTAATAAAACCATGGAGCTACATGTCCATGCATTCATGCATGCATGTGGAAACACACAATTGCTTGAAACAAGAGGAGTTATCTTTTTTTCTTTCATTTTATCAAAATTCATTCAGTGTCACCATTGCACCTGAAACTTGAAATACAGCAGTGAACATGACGGAGCTTACAATCTAGCAGCCAGCCAACCAATTTCGTCCACAATTTTAATGTTATTATCAAAATAAGTGCTCTGACACAGGCCCAGTGCTAACACAAGATTAAACAGAAAGTCTTAACCTACATTGAGAAATCACACAAGGTCTGTGTGAGGAAGAAACACTTAGGATTGGCAAAGTGGGAAACGGAAGACTGTTGCAAGCAGAGAGAATAGCCTGAGTGCCAGCTCTGAGGCAGGAAGACATTTACTGAACAGAAAGTCAGCCACTGTGAGGGGAACACAGGAAATGTAAATGGGGTGATTCCAGGCAGAAGCTACTTTATGCAAGAGCTATGGATTTAGGACTTTATTCCAAAAACTACTGGAAGTCACTGAAGAATCTGCAAGAGGAAAGTTAGATGGTTAGATTTGCTTTTCAGAGCTCAATCTGCTGTGTGTGAAAGTTGTGTGTACCTGCTTATTCATGCCAGACTCTTTGCAACCCCGCTGACAGCAGCCCACCAGCTCCTCTATCCATGGAATTCTCCAGGCAAGAATGTTGGAGTGCATTCCCATTCTATTCTTTCATTTTACTTCTTCATTCAGTACCTTTGTCAACAAAGCAAGCTTTTTCAAAGCTTACTTATTTTGCTTATGTTGGGTCTTCATTGTTGTGAGTGGGCTTTCTCTATTTGCAGCTGCAGTGACGGGGCTTCTCACTGCAGTGGCTTCTCTTGTTTTGGAGCACAGGCTCTAGAGAGTGCGGGCTTCCATACTTATGGCTCTCGGGCTCTAGAGCACAGGCTCAGTAGTTGTGGCCCATGGGCTTAGCTGCTCTGAGGCATCTTCCTGGACCTGGGATGGAACCCATGCACCGTACATTGGCAGGCACATTTCTTAGGCACTGTACTTACTACCAGTGAACTTCTCAACATTATCTTATTCTAGTTCAAAAAAAATAAAAATAATACAAGCAGAAAATAACATACAGAAGATTTCTTCCAATCTCTATAAAATACCTGTATTTAAAAATATGTGGAAAAAATAAATTAAAAAATGTAGGTCTCCCTACGGATAAGTGGTAAAGAATCCACTGGCAATGCAAGAGATGTGGGTTGTTGCCTGGTCTGAGATCCCACATGCTGAGGGGC
The DNA here is from genome assembly GCF_019320065.1 of Cervus canadensis. Lineage (NCBI taxonomy): Eukaryota > Metazoa > Chordata > Mammalia > Artiodactyla > Cervidae > Cervus > Cervus canadensis. Next base: position 76,172,870 of record NC_057392.1, read on the forward strand.
AACTAAGCCCGTGAGTCTCAATTCCTGAGCCAGAGCTCTGGAGCCCACGAGGTGAAACTGTTAGGAGAAGCATGCTGATTAAAACCGCCCACCCTGGCCAGGGACCATAGTAACCATTTGCATGAGTTGTTTTATGACAGGCGATCCTGATATGGAATACGGAGCGAATAAACCACCACCAACCTCAAGAGTTCGGCAAAGGTCGAAAGGAGACACCAAGTGTCCATCCACTTCTCAGAATCCCTCTCGCTAGCATCCATCTTGGCTGAGTGATGCATGGGCCACCAGGAAAGACTCTGAATTAGAATGATCGGCCAAAGACCACCCGGAAACTAATCTCATCACCATAAAACCCAATTCTGCAAGCCACGCGGCAGGGCAGTTCTCCTGGGTTCCCTGACCCTCCTGCTCTCCGCCCGGGTGCCCTTTCCTATAAAATCTCTTGCTTTGTCAGCACATGTGTCTCCTCGGACAATTCATTTCCAAGTGTTAGACAAGAGCCCAGTTTCAGGCCCTGGAAGGGGTCCCCCTTCCTGCAACAAAAGTACTGAAGCCAGCGCACTCGAGACCCTATGCTGCAAGGCAAGGGAAGCCACTGCAATGAGAAGCATGCGCACAACAACCAGAGAGTGGCCACCACTCGCCAGAGCCAGGGAAAGGACACTGAAGCAATGCACATACAGTCAGGAAATAAATCTATTTTAAAAATCATAATGTGATTTTTATCAATTTTAGGTGTGTACTTGTTAATAAAATCCAAAATTTATTACTTTATTCCATTAAGAAAATACTGAATCAGTGAGAGGGTAACAGGCAGGAAGGCCAGGGGTCTCCAAATGGAGGAAGTAGGCTGCAAGTGTCAGACATTTTTATATCTTTTAAGCTGCAGGAGGAAACAAACTAGCCATATTTTTTCCCCTTCTCTATTCAAATTTAAAAGGTGCTTTCTCTTAAAATACTGTGTTGCCATAACGACACCTTGTTTCACCTGAAGCTAACTATTCTCAAACGTTGAGTTAACCAGTCCATTTCTCTTATGGAAATATTTGTCTTAAGCTATGTTAACGTACTATGCATTTACCCCAGACTCCACCTAAAGGCTCAGAATCTACTTGACAAACAAGTATGTTACACTCAGATATTGTTCCCCTAATCTATGTAAATAAAACTATGTGTATGGTAATCTGCCCTTCTACAAGATTCAAGTCAAGATTTATGGCCTGGGATGAATCATCTAGTGCCAAGATTATCCCAAAATGCATCTTATGGATGAGGGGCCTTGTGCCATTCTGAGTTTTAAGACCTTCCTTTCTTTCATTAACAGACTGCTAGTGACTATATGGAGAAGGAAATGGTAACCCACTCCAGTATTCTTGCCTGGAAAATCCCATGGACTGAGAATCCTGGTATGCTACAGTCCATAGGGTCGCAAAGAGTCGGACACAACTGAGCGACTTCACTTCACTTCAGTGACTATGTAACATCCAGCTGAAGACTAGGAGGCAGGTACTCTTTCTGCCCACTTCTGATGTCTATGTCAGAAGCTTTCTCTATCTCCTTTATACTTTAATAAAACTTTATAACACGAAAGCTCTGAGTGATCTTTTCATTCACCAACAACCTTTCATCAAGATTAGTAAAGTTGGAGAATTCCCTCATGCGCCAGTGGTTAAGATCCCTCACTTCCACTGCAGGGTTTCAGGTTCGATCCCTATTCAGCGAACTAAGACCCTGGAAGCTGCATCATGTGGTCAAAAAAGAAAGAAAAAAATTAGCAAATCTGATTTTACAGTTTAAATTAGACGGTATAACAAAACACTCCCTAGCCCTGACATCTCTTTCTGAATGCTCCGTTCCATTCCCAAACACTTAACTTTTCAAGGAGGTGCTCATTTCGTTTTAAATGTTCAATAAAAAGTCAGAACTGATTTCCACCCATGGGTCTCAGGTGTCGGGGGCATTCCCTCCTCCACCTCGCTGGCTGTCCGTAAACGGGCAAGTCCACCACCATCTCTCCTCCAATGCCCTTCTGCACACACAGGGCACCCTGGGTTGGTCTGGGTACCTGTGGGCCTTGTGGTCCACCATGACCAGCTTGGCCTGCAAAGTCTGACCTCCCCTCCGGTGGTCTCTGTGTGGACAAAGCTAAAAGCATCATTTCAGCCATTTGTGTATTTCTCTGGGAGCATTCAGCCTTTTCAACCATGTCCCTATTATGAAAACTAAATAAGCCAGTTGGTGGAAATAGCTCATAGGGGTCTGAGGAACAGCAGTTGCTGTTTGAATCTCGTTCCTGATGTCTGTGGCTGGGTAGGCTATGAAATGCATAGCCAAAAGGGCCTGTCCCTCGAGGGGGAAGGCATCCACACTCATATATATATTGTCTATGCTGTGTCTTTGTTGCTGTGTGGGCTTTTCTCAGCATGGGCTTCTCGCTGCAGTGGCTTCTCTTGTTTCAGAGCACAGGCTCTGGGGCCTGGGCTTCAGTAGTTTCAGCTCCCAGGCTTAACTGCTCCATGACACATGGGATCTCCCTGGATCAGGGATGGAGCCCATGTACCCTGCATGGCACGTGGATTCTTTCCCAGTGAATCACCAGAAAAGCCCCTGCTATATTTGTAAAAGCTTCTATCAACCTCTGTTGAAATGCTTTCTGATTTTCATCTCACCCCTGTTGTACTACCTGCACTTCTTCATAACTGACAGATTTTACTCTAAGTGTCTTCATAACCTCTGTTAATCAACCATGTAGTCTCGGGTCTGCCTCAGGCACAGCGGCGGTGCCCCCTGCCCGCCGTGTGGCCCTCTTGGGCTCAGGCTGCCACTGGGTCAGCACGGACCCTAGCTGCCTGTGGGAGAGTAAAGTCTGCAAGTCTCCCTTTGGATGAGATCATTAAAAAAAAATAAAGAAGTAAAACTGTCACTATGATGCTACACACAGAAAATCCCGAAGGTGCCACCAGATGACACTAGACCTCATCATGAACAGACTAAACTTGCTGGATACAAAATATATAGAAAACTGCCTCATTTCTATACAGTAATAATAATATATCAGAAAGTGAAATGAATGAAACACAGCCTCCAAAGCCAGAAAATAACCTGGAAAGATGCATCAAGCCTTCGTGATACTTTCTCTCTCATAATCCTAGAACATACTGACCACTCTACTGGATAGCTTCAAGCAGTGACTTTGAACAGAGCAAGAAAATAACATTAAGAATAGTATCTCCATTAGAGTTTTCTGTTACCTAGTAAATCCACTCCACAGAGACTCACCAGAGGCTGCCAATTAAACATAGGTGGATTATCACAGCAAGGAAACCAGATAAAATTTCAGATCCTCAGGAATATATTTCAAAGAAATTTAAGAAGTAAAATGATACAAAGTAAGGAGAATGTAACCTTGGGAACAGTTGACATTCCCAGACTGGGTAGAGCAGCACAAGAGTAAAAATAATACAACATGAGGTCAGACATTACAGGATCTTGAGATGGGACCATGCGCCTGACCTACAGATGACAAGCTAAGAGCCGGCGAGATTCACATGTGCTCCCCTTGTCAGATCTAGGATCAAAAAGACGACCTCTCTACCACTCTCCTTACATCTTCCTAAGTAACAACCACAGAGGATCCAATCCACCAGCTTGTCCCACTCCTAACCAGAAAAAAACAGCCCTTTTGAGATACTGGTTTTTCTTTATACGTTGTATCTTTGGCTATTTTTACATCACTCCCCATTGTCTAGAGCTTTCTCTCGTGCTCCAATGTGGAGATAACATTCAGATCAGAAACAGAAATTCTGGGACTCCACTGGTGATCCAGTGGTTAAGATGCTACACTTCCAATGCAGGGGGTTCAGGTGTGAATCTTAGTCAGAGAGCTAAGATCCCACATGCAGGATGGTGCAGTCAAAAAAAAGTAAACAATCAAGCAAAAAGAAATAGATATTCAGGGTTATCAGAAGAAAGAAATCTAAAGTGCTGTGGATTTTTTTAAACACTGAGTCAAAAGTCAAAACGTAGAAAATAGGAAATTGGGTTTCTTGGTGTTTTTCTTTTAACATTTGCCAGTGAGCTTTGGACATAATTAAGCTTTTGGGACAACCTCACATGTGACATGAGACAGACACAGCATCTGAAGAGGGTCAGTTTAACCTTGTGAAGCTGTGTCATACCCGAGTCACCAGAACTCTCAGATGAAAGACATCAGGGCCTCCCAAGGGGCACACAGGGAAAATGCAGATACCCAACGGCAGCTCTGGAAGGAAGTCATCCTCACCCACAGACAGCAGGTTCCTGTAGGTCTCCAGCATCACATCCCTGTACAAGGCCCTCTGAGCAGGGTCCAGGAATTCCCACTCCTCCTGAGTGAATTTGATGGCCACATCCTCAGAGGTCAGTTGTTCCTGAAATGAAACCACATGTCACCAAAAGGGCCATGAAAAGTTCTCATTTTCATGCAAAAGAGAAAGGATAGTAAGAAGGAGTAAGGGCTAAGAATTGACTGGATTGAAGTATGTGTTCTAACAGATCCATGCAGGGGTATCTGAAGAAATTATGGATCTCTAATTTTAATTTCTTATGTTTTTTCATAAGACCTTATGAGATCCTCCAATTAATATGGACTTTTCAACATTGTTCAAAATTCATGAACTATATATAAATAAAACTCAACACTGTATTGGCTATACAGAAGTGTCAGGTATTACGTTGGACCCAGTGAGTGTAATTCATTATCCAGATGAGGTACAGCATGAGTGGTGTCTTCAGAGATGATGAAGCCACAGCACTTTTAATGGAAAGGTCAAAATTTTCAGTTATGACCTTGAGAACAGCAGCAAAAACCCAAAGTGTTTGAAGGGTTTCTGTTGCTCTAAATTACTGCATGATTACTCTAAACATTAAACAAGTAAGTTACAGGCAAGAACCTGTCATCAATATAATAGTTCATTAAAGAACAATCTGTTCCCACCTTACAGAAGAAAAACTGTGTCACAGACACGCTGAGAAACTCGACTCAGATCAAGGTTAGAAATGTTACATGAAGCACCTGAACTCAGAGACTTGGGCTCAGTAGCTGAGGCTTAAGCATCTAACAGTTAAGTAATATGGAGAACATTAAAAGTCCTTTGACAGAGGGCTCCTAAAGAAAACTTGAAAGAAGTCCAAGGTGAGCCTCCTCCCTGCCCCTCTGTCTTCTCTGCAGGGGGAGCAGCTCTCAGGCCCTGGGCCTTCATCCCCTGAAAATGGACGCCTGCGCCGAATTCGTCTCCACCCCGTCCCTGATCGGGAGAACCTCCCGCCTGCTGAGTGATCACTGTCCGCGGTGGTGAAGGACCGGAGACACTGACCGATGAGGGCCACGGCAGCGTGGCAGCCCCGGGTCCGCGGACCATCTCACTCATTCCTAGCCGCAGCTTCCAAACCAGCGCCATTTCACGGGGCTCTGACACAGAAGCCAAGTGCCCTGGAGCTGGAGCGGCCAGAGCAGGGGAGGCTGGGTCCAGGGCTGGAGGTGGGACCGTGTGCGGGAGCGTCATCACTGCTACCCAGGAACCCTTCTCTGAAACAGCAGCTCGTCTGCGCCGTGGGCTTGGCCCTCTCAAAGGCCATGGGGCTCTTTGGCCTGATGGTGGTCTAGCTCATCTTCCTCACGATGTGAAGGAGCTGCTTCCACCTCCCACAGTTCTTTCTCCTGTGTCTGCCCTGTGTGTTCCCTTTCCTGTAACTCCCCAGGCAGCCTGGGGACAGTGGTGGGCTCAGGGTTTGACAGAAGGAAAGCAAATAAATATTGTATTAATGTGAAAAAAAAAAGTCCAAGGTGAACAATGTGGAATGGCATGAAAGGTCATTATAGACGTGGATACAGAAACACAACTGTTAGCAACTTACTACTTAAAACAGTAACAGGATTTTTTAGAAAATTTCAAGGCCACAGATCATACTGATAACATAATTTCAACTGAAAAAAAAAACATAATATGTAGCTCCTAAATCAAGATGTCTTCTATCTAAACCACAGACTTCCACATGAATGCATACCTATCTATAAAAAGTTAACTGAAAAAATTAAAAATTAAAAATTAACTGAAATGAGAGGATTTGTCTCTTGACAGATTTTTTGGACAATTTTACTTCATCCTTTTATTCACATGCATTTCAGCATCTTCCAGATGATAAAAATGTATACTTTCTACTCAGCTGAGTTTGTCAACAGGATTCTATACTAGCCTACCAAAAGAAAACTGGTAAAAACATTTAAAAAAAAAAGAGTACTTGAACTCAATTCATAATAAAATTACCATATACAAAAATACAAATACAATTTGATCCATTTAAATTTACATAGTGAGGCATTAACAGAAGCCAAAGACTTTCTTTCCTTTTTTTCCATTAATAAAAACAGTGATTTGAAATTAGAAGAGTGATTAGATATGACAAAAAAAAAATTATCAAAAGAATAAAGTAAAAAAACTTCTTGGAGAATTAAAAATCATGGCAAAAGAGAATATAGAAAAAATTATAGTTATTAAGCAAGACTATCTCAAGAAACATCAGGATGGGAAGGAAACATTCAATACATTCCTTCTGAAATTACACTGGCATGAAAGGAGCTGTCCAGGGTGCCTGTCTTTCACCAGGATAGGATGCCCATGAGCAGGGGCCACTAGAAGAAGTAACACGAGGAAAAACACAGGGCAAGAGACACAGAGTTTGTCAGAGAGTTGAAACAGGTAGTACTCACTAACCTAAGGACATGGAAAGGTGAAAAGGGAAAGGATGGGAAAACACAGTCCATCCTAAGGAGAGTAGGGGAGACTGTTATATTAGACAAAATAAACTGAAGAAAAAACAAGTGCAATGAGATAACTATTATAGAATGATAAAATGGTCAATCTACCAAAAAGCTGTAACAAGTAAAAATATATATACATGTAACATTAGATATCTCAGACAAATGAAGCAAACATTAAGGGAAAGGAAGACAGAAATAGTGAAACAGGAATAGTATGGGATTTCAATGCCCAGGTTGAACAAGCATGTACACATCACATGGCCCAACAAAAGCATAAAACACATACATCTCAAGGACATATAAAACATTCTCAATGAGAGACCACATGTTAGGCCACAATTAACAATTTTAAGAGACTGATGCTATAAAAGTATCTTCCCCAACAACAATGAAATAAACACAAGAATAAAAGAAAATTCCCCAAATGTGGCCATTAAACAACTTACTCTTACACCACAAATGGGTCTAAGACAAAAATCACATGGAAAATTTTAAATATGTGGATGAAAACGAAAAGACAACAGTACAAAATTTATAACACACAAAGACTGTATTAAAAGAAAGTCTGAACTGTTAAATGCTTACAGTATAAAAGAGAAAAGATCTTAAATCTGAAATCTATTGCTAGACCTCTAGCAAGTAGAAAACGGAAAACAAACTAAACTCAAGTTTAGCAGAAGGAAACAGGTAAATAAGAAAGATTAAATCAGAGAAAATAGAAAGTAGAAAAATATAAAGATCAACAAACCAAGAGTTGATGTTTTGAAAAAACTGTATAGGAAAACCCCCACCTAGACTAAGGAAAAGAGAAAAACAGACTCAAATAACTAAAAACAGATATGAAACAGGAGTGATTACAACTGAGGTCAAAGAAAGTTTCTAGAGATAAGGAAGTACTATGACCAATAATGCCTACAAATGACAGAATACAGGAGATACTGGCAAATTCTCAGAAACATACAAAGTATTTTACTTACTAAGAAATTAAAAAATCAAGAAGTGTTCAAAGTGAAAGTGTTAGCCACTGAGTCGTGTCTGACACTTTGTGACCTCACCAACTGTAGCCCACAAGGCTCCTCTGTCCATGCAATTTCTCCAGACAACAATACTGGACTAACCAGCCATTCCTTTCTCCAGGGAATCTTCCCACCCAGGGATAGAACCTGGGTCTCCTGCACTGCAGGCAGATTCTTTATGACTTGAGTCACCAGGGAAGCCCATTGTAACTAGAGAGATTTAAAAAGTAGTCAGAAACCTCTGAGAAAAATATGGGACCAAATTCTACCAAACATTTACAAATAATTACCACTGATCCTGCTAATTCTATGGAGCAAGCATGATTCTAATAGTTTGCTGATTTCCCAAAGACACAAGAAAGGAAAACTGGAAACCAATGCCCCTGACGAATACTCATGCAAAACTAAAATACCTGCAAACCAACTTCAACAGGTATTAAAAAGATCTGGAGAAACAGACAGAGAGAACAGACGGAGAGGGGAGGGGAGGAAGGAGAGGGTGAGATGTATGGAGAGAGTAACTTGAAAACTTACATCACCATATGTAAAGTAGAGAGCCAATGGGAATTTGCTGAATGACTCACGGAGCTCCAACAGGGGCCCTCTAACAACCTACAGGGGCGGGATAGGGAGGAAGATGGGAGGGAGGGGACATATGTGTACCTGTGGCTGATTCATGTTGGTATTTGGCAGAAAACAACAACCTCTGTAAAGCAATTATCCTTCAATTAAAAGAATTTAAATAAATAAATAAAAAGATCTGACACCATGACCAAGTGGGTTTTATTCACATAAGGCGAGAAGTCAACATACAAAAATCAATTAATATGACACAATACATTAACATACTAAAGGGAAGAAAAAAACAGGATCATCTCGATGCAGGAAAAAACCATTCGACAAAAATTTGACAACCCTTCAAGATGGAACACTCAACAAGCTACAAACAATAAATTATACCAACGTCAACATAAGAAATGCCATTATGAAAAGAGCACAGCAATGGGGAAAGAATGAAAGCTTTTCCTCTGAGGTCCAGACGGCAAGGATGCACACTCTGCACTACAGTTCAACAAAGCACTGAAACCCTTAGAGCAATTAGATGAGAAAAAGAAATCAGAGGTCCCCAAATTGAAAACAAAGTCAATTTATCTTCTTTCCCACATGACAAAGTTTCATAGGTAAAACTCATAAAGATTACAAAAGAAACATGCTATATCAAAAAAGATTCTTTAATAACCACACAAAGGGTCAATCAACCAATTAACTCATTATCAAAGCTGCCATGGCAATCTTTGTAGAAGCAGAATAAAACATGGTGAAAGTCACAGAACTATTCAAAGAGCAAACAGCAACACTCCTGAAGAAGGAAGATGGAGGTCTTTCTATTTCAAAACCTATTACAAGGTAATCAAGGTGATGTAGTACTGGTATAAAAACAGACAAATAAACCAACTGAACAGAACACAGTACTCAGAAATAATGCTTTGTGTATATGTAAGGTATATTCACAAGGATGTCAAGATACACAAAAGGGAAAGGACAGTCTCAATTGATCTGATTCCCAGATTTTACCAGCTATTGTGCATATTAATACCTGACTTCCATGGGCAGTTTCCTTACCCTGGTTGACAGAGCAGACAGCACATCCAGATGGGCCCTAAGCAATCCCTGCTGCCCAACAGCACTGAGACCCCGTCTCCAACCCGTGGGTGAGAAGCCCTGCCCAGGACGGTGCCCAGGGGAGCCTCCTCACAAGGGCCAGGTCACCGGGTCATGGGGACACGGGATCTAAGTGGAGACGACAGGCCCTGCGGGAAGGCCCCGGGTGACTGTGGGAGTACAGGAGTCAGACAGGACACTCCAGAGTCAGACACGATTAGCGAGTCCAGAGAAGGGCATTTCAGGAAGGACAGGCTGAATATGACCTCACCTGAGAAAGAGCCATGCCTGACTCCTGTTCTTTCCTCTTCCTCAACTTCAGAGCTTCCTCAGGGAACACAAGTCTTCAGAGGTCTATCATGAAAGTGAAAACATGCTGTTTAATGCTTCGAGTCAACACATCCCCTTCCTGAGCCCCAACCACACACACAGGGAAGCCCTCACCATGAGGGACACACAGTCCCCTGTGCCCACTGTCTCAGGAGGGACTCAGGACAGGCAACTCCCACAGAGAGACCAACACAGGACTTTCCCACACTTTCCCTGGGATCACACTCCCCTCCTGGTGAGGACTCAGCACACAGCGGCTGGGGGCACCTCCGCTGACCAGGCATTCTCCTTCAGGTCACACAGCAGGCCCTGATCCATCCCCACTCAGAACAGAGCACCCCCTCCTCAGCCCAGATCTCAGCCCTCAGGAATGAGAGGACTCACAGTCCTGATGCTCAGTGAGGGATCCAGACTGGAATGAACTGGGGCATCTTAAACATTCTCGAGCTGTGGACCAACACAAACTACCTGAACGGGAATCTCGGGTCAGAGGGTACAAAACATGGGTATGCAAAATGCCTCATCAATGAAACGTGAAGCCTGGACTGAGCACCACTCAGAGGAGAGAATCACCCCCCAACTCTCCTTTTCTTTCCCAGCCTTACTCAGGTGTAACTAACAAAAATGCTATAAACGTACTGTGTACAAAGTGAACATGTGAGAGATTCATACACTGAATAATTATTATAGTCGAGTAAGTTACACTTCCACCTATGAGTACACTGTATTATTTCTCTCTGGGTGAATTTCAAGTATATAGAAACACTACAGGCAGCATGCATTACCTCAGATCCCCAGAACTTACTTAGTTTACAACTGAAAATCTCTACTCTTTGACTAACAGTGCCCCATTTCCCCCTCCACCCAGCTCCTGGTAACAGCCTTATTACTCGATGGCTCTATGACTTTGACAATTCTAGTTTCCACATACAGTATCTGTCCTCCTTTGTCAGCCTTATTTAACTTGGCATAATGTTCTCTAGGTTCATTCATTTTGGCCTAAATGCAGGATCCTTCATTTTTATACTTATACATGGAGAAAAATAGTTCAGGAACATACAGTATATAATAAATATTTCTATACCACACTTTTGTTACCTATTCTTTGGTCAAGAGACATCTGGCCTGTGTCTATGCCTTGGCTTTGCAAATCCAGTCACACTCATGGGACTGCAGACATTTCCCTGAAAAACTGATCACTTTCCCTTTGGATATCTGTCAGAAATGGGTTTGACAGACTGTAGGTCTTTCTATGTGAATTTCTTAAGGAACTTCCATGTTCTTTTCCAACACAGCAGTACCATCTACATTACCACCAACAGTGCAGGTAAGATTCCGTGTGTTCTGTACAGTGCCTGTGTGTGTGCTAATTTTGGGAGGGACAGTAGTGGATAACAGAGAACCCGGCACTGGCCTGGCAGCAAGACAGTTGCAGCTGCATCTTCTAGAGGACGAGCCCCCGGGCTGCAGATCACTGTGGCATCGCTGCCCTCTCATTTATCGGAGCCTTCTTCCCCTACGTTACAGGACTTTATGACTCTTCTCAGGTTGGGCCCAGAGATCCCTACCGAGCAGGACCACCTTATAACAAGCATTCTGCTATCTTAACCTTAGTACTCTTAATTTCCCAGCAGAACTCAAACAAGCTTACAAACTTTCATGGTGTCCAACAGTGTCTCCACAAAGCCCATAATGAGCCTCGAACCCTCTTATACCAACACAAAGCATTCCAAGCCCTAATAACTCATGCATGAGACAAAACACAAAAGAGGACACCCAAGGATCCACAGACACAAGACACCATATTTTCATTTACAGTGAGTGATCCAGGTCAAACACCGAAATCTCCAAAGACTGTGAAAAAGAGGGATAATTCCAATGATGCACATGGCCCAGTGAGACCTCAGCATCTTCCATGGAAACACTCCAGATTCTCTTGGTATCTTTCCAAATGCACATGAAACTTTCTTCACCGGCAACCCCAAGTACACAATGATACCAAAGTTGATGCAAAGAATGACCTGAGATGTTCCCTGTTACTCTGCAGTGCCTGCCTGCTAAGAGAGCCAACAAAAGCCAGCGAGTGGAGTGGATGATGGGGGCACCTGCTAGAACCAGCCCAAGCCCAAGGCTCCCACCCTCCTGCACCCACAGGTGTCTGTGGGATCACCCCAGGCCACAGTTCTAACAGTGGAAAAGACTTCTCTGGGCCCAATTCCACGTCTTTCATTGTTGCTCACGTGTGGTCATGAGTTGTCCAATCAAACCTGTGCAGGCAAATCTCAGCCTCAGTATTGCTGTCCCAGGGAATATGAGCTAAAGCATTAGAACAGCTCAAACCATTCCATGTCGGTTCTCCAACAAACCCACTTCCAGGTTCTCCAGCCTGAACTGAGACATTCTTTTCCAACAGATCCACACACCCCTTGTCCCTGTAACTACACCTGGGATGGGTGCACACTCCATTCACTGGCCTCACCTTGATGCCCCCAAGTGCTGACACAAGCCTCCTGCAGACCCCACCAGGCTCCCTCCGCTTTCCCCATTTGTCTACCTCTCCTCCCTGCATGACTGGACTAAGCAAGACTAAAGCGCAGAGGGGCCTTTGGCAAAGGGGATCACAAGAGGAGTGCACACGAGCTACCACCCAAAGGACACTCACATTCAGGATGAAAATCAAGAAACTGGCCCTCCTGGGAAAGTCGGCCACCACCTGGGGACATTATGGAGTCCAGGTGCAAAGGCATTTGAGATGCGGAAGTCTCAAATCAAGGGTCTCCAGGCCTCACTATCTCCTGTTCTTACCACCCACACCTACTGGGAAGATATTCTAGCTCCTGGGGGGCGGCGGGGGGGGGGCAACATCTCCTTCCTGCCCCGTTAGGTTTTGGATTTCTGCTCATCCTCAGCGCTCTGAAATCACAATCGCTGACACTGAGCACATGAACTCCTAGATGGCAACGCTGCTGTCCACGATGGTGACTGGTCCCTGGATGGACAGAGCTTATCTGGGGGCTGCAGCAGATTAAACTCAGCAGACTAAACATGGGGACATCTTAGTCCACTGCTTGAGGACACCAGTTCTGTAGGGCTTTTCAGGATTTCCTATATTTCTTGGCTCTTCTTTTGAGTAATTAAGTAGTCACATGGGGTAAAGATCAATTACAGCTAAACTGTCTAGAACATGGGAAATATCTTCATCACCTGCCCTGTTCTCTTGGTCTTCCCTGAGGATTATTCAGCCCAACCCATAGTCCTGTCATCTAAAGACACTTCCAGGATCAGGTACTGCAACCACGCTGGGAAGAAGAGGAACACTATGAGCCCTAAAAAGAGGGGAACCAGGAAGGACTCAAAACAACCCATGAAGAAGGGCAAGAATCTCTGCTGATGGCAACTGATACAGAGGCAATAAACCTGGGGAACATGAGAGAGACAGTTAGGAGCGGATGGGGAACCTCTCTGAGCCTAGACTTGAAGGGAGACAAAGGGCCTGAGCCAGGGTGACTTGAAGGTGAGAAAAGAACTACGATGTCAGACAGAAATGGTTTTGGTATTTGGAAACAGAGAAAAGGTAAATGAGACCACGACAGGCTGAACCGTGAGCAGACGGTCAGCTCCCAGGATGAGGCTGGAGACACTGACAGGGCCCTGAGCTTGACAGAGGGCTGTGGAGCCACAGCGAGGAGTCAAGCTTCTGTCCCAAGAACAAATGAAAGCCAGTGGAGGTCTGAACGTCAGGACGTGAAAAAAATCTCCCTTCAGATTTAGCCTTATTCATAGAAGTCACCTGATTCTGAGCCTGTGATCCTGCCTCCATCCTACAGTTTTCCTTTTCTTTTTTCATTTAGGGAGGACTGAGATCTATTTAAAATTCTAATTACCACCAGACACTCCCTCCAAACCAGAACTGCCACACACAGACACACAGCCACTTTGGCTAATCATTTCAGGGGTCAGTGCTGCTCACGCTCAAGTCTAGTCCTGTCTCTGGTCTAGTTTCCGGTCTAGTCTCTCATCTCCATGGTACAAGTGGGCTCCCTCAGGCCCAGAGAGAAGCCGTTTATGAGAAGATCTGAGCTGAGTGAAGAGAACCGGGTATAACTGAATAATGAAATGGGAGGCTGAAGGGCAAGTGGGCCAAGTTTGTCCTTGTTGCCCATCCCATTTAACACCAGGAACATCTGTCATGTATCTGAGCAAAAGAAACTCTTCTTTCAAGATTGGGTCAAACTGATACGAAGCAGGTAATTCTTTATTATAAGATTGCAGTAAAATATTTTAAAAATACAGAATTGCAAACATCTAGCCACTGGTACAAAACACATTGTAAGGGGTCAGCTTAGAAATAGGATCTGAGCAATGTTTTTCATCATGAAGAGACAGGCTCTGTTGGAAGGTTCCAGGTCAATCCAGCCCATCCTTCCTCATTTGCACAGAAAAGTCAAAAAGGGACCTGAAGGAAACATCTTCATATCACCTCACAGCTCACTTTTTTCACTGATCATAGAAAATGGAGAAAACAGACCATTAGACTAACCAGTTAAACTAGGTGGTTTTTTTTTCTTTTTTCTTTTTTGTTGAAAGGAAAGAATGAAGCATTTTGTTGGTTTTATCACGTTAAATGTTCTTTTATTTTCCCATTTCTCAAAGAAATGCCTTTAATTTCACAAGATCTAATGTCATACCTCCGTTATTCTCTGGTAAAGAGCTGAGACCAGAAATATCCATTTCTGTGTGCACAGTAAACACATACACACAATCCATGTCTTTGGTACAACCACAGTTGAAAATATGTCTATTTTATTACACGATGTCCCATACATAAAACCCCCCAAGATGTATTTCTCTTTGAATTCAGAGAAAGGGAGGGGAGGTGATCTTTGCTAATTAACTTTATTTTTACAGTTTCCTCATTTTTATTTTTTAATTATTTTAATTGGAGGATAATTACTTTATAATATTGTGATGGTTTTTGCCATACATCTAGATGAATTCGACATGTGTCCCCCCATCCTGAACCCCCTTCCACCTCTCTCCTCACCCGATCTCTCTGGGTTGTTCCAGAGCACTGGCTTTGGGTGCCCTGCTTCGTGCATCGAACTTGCACTGATCATTCTATTTTAATATGGTAGTATACATGTTTCAATGCTATTTTCTCAATTCATCCCACCCTCGCCTTCTCCCACTGAGTCCAAAAGTCTGCTCTTTACATCTGTGTCTCCCTTTGTTGCCCTGCATGTAGGATCGTTGGTACCATCTTTCTAAGTTCCACATATATGCATTAATATACAGTATTTGTCTTTCTCTTCTGACTTATTTCACTCTATATAATAGGCACTACGTTCATCTACCTCATTAGAACTGATAAACGAGGTGACATTTTTGCTACGCATGGCATAAAATAGTCTAAGATGATTTACTTCTTACCAAAGAAAATTTCAAATGTACGAGATGAAGGGAAGAAAGTGCTCAGGCAAGGAAAGAATCTGAAAAAAAAGAATTGTGAATTATTTTTAATTTAAAAATCTGGTGTCAAAGTTTAAAAAAACAGAGAATAATCATATTTACAAAAGGGTGATTAAGACTAGAATACTGGAAACTAAAAACGCTTAATTCGGAAGATAAAAATGATTACAGACACTGAATGAATTAAGACCTATTCCAAGCTACAAAAAGCACTATACATAAAGAAAGGAGAAAATGTGAATCCATTAAAAAAAAAAAATGCTTTAAAAATGCTACCCAATAGTGATACAGTGGATAAGAATCTGCCTGACAATGCAGGGGACATGTGTTCTATCTCTGGTTCAGGAAGATCTCACAAGTACAAACAACTAAGCCTGTGCACAACTACTGAGCCTGTGCTTTAGAACCTGGGAGCCACAACTCCTGAGCCCACCGCACAGAACCGAAGACAGCACAGCCAAAAAAAAATTAATTAAAAAAAAAAAAGCTACCACAGAGTGACAGAGTCAGTCACTTCTTGCCCAAGGTCTATTCTTCCTGGACATCGATAGGAAGAGAAGGAAAAGCCAGGAAAAGAGAAGAGGGTCACTCAGAAGTCAGTGAATCAAGCCACTGCCCCAGGCTCAACAGGGTTTGCAAATGAAAGCCATCTTCTGCCACAAGTAATAAAAAAAGACACAAGCCTTGTAGACAGGAGTTTTGAAATTCTCATCCTCCTCTGTAGAACTAAAATCATCTGTATCCAAACTGGCCACCCCTGGACCGAGCTTACCCCTCTGTTCACCTATCTCCCTTATTTCATCTGGGTCTCTGGGTCTCTTTTCCTCCCCCTCTGCTCTCCTGTTCCTGTCCTATTTCCTCCCTCACACGTGTCCTGTCCCAGGCTGCTGCAATTCGTTCCCCCTCTCTCCAACCTTCCTGAGTCTTTCAAAAATCCATACCTGTGTCTGCCTCCTCCCCCATTTCAGCTCCCTCTTTGCGCTCCAGATTACTCCCCTTCTCAAACCGGGTGAAAACACAACTCGGGACTCTAACCCAAGAGGCCTGGACTCAAACCCGGCCAAAACCCAGTTAGGGACTCTCCACCTCTGACGTCCCTCATCACCCGTCGCCTCCCCGCTCCCATCATTGATACAGGGCAGCTCTCCCTATGCTGTTCTCCAATCCCTGGAGATCTGGCTTTCTAATTTATTAATACTTCTCTATTTTACCCACTTGGCTATTTTCAAGGCTTAACCCCTTTGACTTGACTATCCCTTTGCAATCCCTCAGCCATTCTCAGAGTTCGCGTTGGTTCTCCCTGACGCTTTTCTCCTCAGTTTCAGTTATTTCTCTCAGTCCTTCTGACTCTGCTTCTCCTGATCCTCCCGCCTCCTGTATTTACTGAGTGGGCGACAGAAGGAGACGCCCCCGGAGCGGAAGAGCACCTTTTCTGACCGAGTTGAATTGGACATGGAACAGCACTGGCTGTCACATGGCTGGCCCAGGTCACCTACCGACGCGGGGTGAGGGGACGGGCTGACAGGAAAGGGGGGCCCTGCGGGGCACAAGGAGCGGCCTAGGAGACGCGAGGACAGAGGGGCTGGGAGGGAAGGGGTCTCAGGAGCGGGGCGGGCTCTCCGGAATCCCGGGACCGGGGAGAGGGCGCGGCCTCTCCGGGAGCGGGGGCGAGGGGCTCTGCATCCAGCGGTAGGGAAGGCGACGCGGCGGAGCGCGACTCTAACTTGCGAGAGAGGGCTGTACTTGGTGAGACCAGAGGTAAAAAAGGGTTTTAAGCAGGAAAATGTCGCCAGAGGCGGTGGCTACGCGGACCGAGGACCGAAACCGCCTCAGAAACTCTTAAAACCCAAACGAAAGGATAACTGGGCCGCAATGGCAGCGACAGCGTTTATTCGGGGCCGAGCACCGGGCGCCAGGGTTTTCAGGTCGCTGACAATTGTCACACCCTGAGGACGAGTGAGCCAGAGGGGTAGTAGCCTAAAAGGAACCTTAGGCGCCGCTCGGGGACCTCGGCTCCGCGCTCTCCAACTTCCGGGTCCGTGTGAAAGGGCTTTTGGTATTAGAGCCGCGGCTTCCGACGAGGGGCGGGGCGCGGACGGGGGCGGGGCCTAGTACCTTGACAGGATTAAGTTCCATCTGTAACACTGCTCAGGTAAAAGCTTCAAGTTATGTGGGAACCAAGATCCTTCCTCTTAAGACTAAAAGGGTTTATTCTCAATAAAAAGCTGTTTTTCACAGCATGTTGTGCTCAGATCCTGCTAGTGAGGCTGAAGCAATTCAGGGATCTGGGAACTTGGGCAGTTTTAAGAAACAAGAATGGGACTAGTCTCTATATTACAAATAACAAAACTCTCCCTGGGTAGAAATGGGCTATTCCCTACTGACACCCTACAAAACAGCAAACTGAGCATAGTGCTGAGTTTAACAATCTCAGGGTCAGTACCTGGGTGTCTGAGATGGAGGACTTAAGGGATGTGATCATTTGGGTCACTAACTAAAGCCTTTAAAAGAGCAAGACATTTTAAATGATTATAAACTGTGTTACTATTTCTTTTATCCAACGTGTTTTAATTATTTCCCTGTCTAAACCCAACTCTCTAAACAGTGACATAAAGGGGGTTGTATAAGCAACTCTTTCGATGACAAATATCATTGTGTAAATTTAAGCTACAGAGAAAAATTAACTGATATGTACACTGTGAAACGATTAGCACAATACGTTTACCTAGCATCCATAATTTTGTATAGATAACCTAAAAAGAGAAAGCAAAATAGGAGAAAAAAAACATTTCTTTTTCTTTTGATGAGAAGTGCATTATTCTTTACAATGCTCTATCCTATACTTCGAAGGAAGTGCTTAGTCACTCAGCTGTGTCAGATTCTTTGTGACCCCATGGACTCCATGGACCCCATGGACTACTTGTGACTCCATGGACCCCATGGACTGCCAGGCTCCTCTGTCCGTGGGACTCTCCAGGCCAGAATACTTGAGTGGGTTGCCATACCCTCCTCCATGGGATCTTCCCAACCCAGGGATCGAACCCAGGTCTTGTGCATTGCAGGTGAATTCTGTACTGTCTGAGCCACCAGGGGAGCCTGACTGTTAAGTATCTTTCCCAAAAACTTGTTTAGGAAATTACACTAAACTAAATAATATCCATAATGTAATTTCAAATTGATTATATGTTCAGCATGAACAGAATTAGAATTGTTCACTTTCTATTTGCAAATTGTAATATATTTTAGGTCTTTATTTTCTAAAGCGATGACAAATCTAGACAGCATATTAAAAAGGAGAGACATTACTTTGCCCACAAAGGTCTGTATAGTAAAGCGATGGTTTTTCCAGTAGTCATGTATGGATATGAGAGCTGGACCATAAAGAAGGCTGAGTGGTAAAGAACTGATGTTTTTGAACTGTGGTGTTGGAGAAGACTCTGGAGAGTCCCTTGGACTGCAAGGAGATCAAACCAGTCAATCCTAAAGGAGATCAATCCTGAATATTCACTGGAAGGGTTGATGTTGAAGCTGAAGCTCCAATACTTTGGTCACCTGATGTGAAGAGCCGACTCATTAAAAAAGACCCTGATGCTGGGAAAGATTGAAAGTGGGAGAAGAAGGGGACGATAGAGAATGAGTTGGTTGAATGGCATCATCAACTCAATGGACATGAGTTTGAGCAAGCTCTGGGAGATGGTGAAGGACAGGGAAGCCTGGCATGCTGCCGTCCATGTGGTTGCAAAGAGTCGGACATGACTGTCCAAGTGAACGACAACAACGTTCTCTCAAATGTGGGTAACAAAGTCTGAAAAATACAGTCTTCCGAAGATTTGGGATTTATGGATGAACTCCATACCCCCATCAAATCATGGGATCTAATCAACATTTTCAGAACATTCAAAAATGGCAGATTACACGTTATTTTCAAAAACACATGTCAAAATATATCTATCTTATCAATATCTTCTTAGATGCACTTCTGTAGCCAACTCCCACACTTAGGTTTGTTTCAGAGCAGGCTGTTTGATACGAAATCTCGTAGGCATTCTTTTCCTCACAGCTGAGTCAAAATCCTCAGCATGATCAGAAGCTCCCATCACTAGGACTTGGCACCTGGGATCCGTATCCAGTCCATCCCAAAGACTCATAAACCGAGCTTTCAGCATGGCTAGGCTCCACGGTCAGAAACTGAACATTCTCATGATCAGATTGCTCAAGTCCTAATACCTGAACTCAATGTAAAGGTTTTCCACACTCATTGCATTTGGCAGATGTAGCTCCAATATGTTCCCCAACTTGTGATCTTTGGGTAAAAGCCTTGCCACACACTTTACATCTGTGTGCTTTCTCTTCACGATAAATATTCTGCCATCTAGTGATAAATGAACAATAACATGAAGCCTCAGCATATTCACTGCAATTTAACTCATGAAGTATTTCGTACGTCTAAGGCACAACCTAAAAGCTTCAAAATTCAGTACATTAGTACTGCTTGGTGCAGTACAAACAACTGGATTACTGGTGCAAGGGGGACCAATGAGAAAAGGTTGCTCACATTCCTGGCACTGGTGATGAACTTTTTTAGAATAAGTAGATTTTCAACGGCCTGACCACATTCAACATCATTTGTTCTCAATCCAGTGTGAATATTCTCATGAAGCATAAGATATGAACCACTGCCGAAAGCACTGCAACCTCAATTGTATTTTCAAGGGCTCTCCCCTCTGTACATCATCTGATGGCAAGTTAGGCTTGAAAGTACACTGAAGAATTTACCACACTCATTACATTTCTAACGTTTCTTTTCATTGGAAAAGACCCTGATGCTGGGAAAGATGGAAGGCAGGCGGAAAAGAGGATGAGATGGTTGGATGTCATCACGGACTCAATGGACAGGAGTTTGAGCAAGTCCTGGTGATGGTGAAGGGCAGGAATCCTGCGTCCTTCAGTCCATAGGGTCGCTCAGAGTCCGAGAGGACTGAGTGACTTAACGACAGCCCACTCCAGTATTCTTGCCTGGGAAATCCCACGGACACAGGAGCCTGGCGGGCTACAGTCCCTGGGGAGCTCAAAGAGATCTGACTGAGCACTGTGACCATTTTATATTTCTCTTTGATTCTAATGCTCATACAAGTAACCAGCATCTCTAAAAATAACCTGCTAAAATGAAGTCTTTGTGGTCAATTTACTACCTTGGTCATAGAAAACAGAAAAGTACAGTAATACGCCTCCCTAACACCCGAGAAAGAACTTCAGCTCCAGCACCAGTCCCAAAGCAGAAATTCGAAACTAGGTCCTGAACACGTGATTTGATACTTATAAAATCATCAAGTGCCATGTCAAAATTAAAATGACCTTTTCCTTATAAATTACTACATATTTCGTGCACTGTATGTGTTACCTCAGGATCTTACCTCGACAGGAAATCAGACCCTGGGCCTCTCACAGCAACTACTGAACTTATTTCGGCTGGAGGAAGGGGTCGGGGAATAGGGAGGTGCGAAGTGACTGGAGACCACGGATAGGGAGGAGAGGGGACCCCACAGGCGCAGCTTAACAACAAAAACAAAAACAAACAAGTACCTCAGGTTCCCAATGGTCGGCCGCACCTACCAAGTCTCGGCTTCAGGAATTTGCTGCAGAATGGCTTGCATCTAAGCGGAAACCGGAAACTCCTCAGCCTCTGGTATCAGAACAGGGAGGGGCGGAGCGTAGGACACAAGCCTGCGCCTGGGCGTGTCAGGGGCGGGGCCGAGCGGACACCTGCTGTGTTCTTCCTTTGGGTTCCCAAGTACCTTGCCAAGGTTTGGAAGTACTTGAGGGTCTTTCCCGTCTTGTATTGCATCATGGATTCCTCATAACTGTAACAGTTTTAAAGTAAAAACTTAATATTCTGTGGGATAATTGCGTTGGAAAGTAAGGTTTCCTCAAAACAGGATTCCTGCTGATGAGGCTGAAGCAGTTCAGCCTGGGAACTGAAACCTGGTGTGGTGGCCGGGCTGGCGGTAGGGAGGGGTGGGTGGGGGTTCATGTGCGGTGGTGGCTGGACCCAGAAATATTCCTGCAATTCGAATTAATTTAAGTAGTTTAAGTACACAAGAACTGTCTTTGTGTAGGGATGACAAGCTGGAATGTGAATCACATAGCTCTTAGTAACACCTCATAGTTAACACCTGTAAGAAGAAAACTATCTTAACATTCCACTTCTTCAAAGATGAAGCTTATTAGTCACTGCAGAGGCCCAACAACAACGCACCCTGAGGGGAATGCAGGCTGGAGAAAAACAGGTACCATTCGGAGCTTCAGACATAGTAGCCTTGGTAAATCAGCAACAGCCTCTTGGGCCCATCCTCCTCCTCAGGAAGTCCAGGTAAGTTTAGGCGAGTCTCTCCTCATAGAGAGTCACTCTCTGTCAAACGTCTGTTAGCTAGGAGCATTTTCAACCTAATTTTTATCTCTGACAATATTCCACCAACAACCTTCCCACAAATAACCAGGCCTCATTACTTGAAGCTAACTGCTCCTTGTCCACTGCCCCACATAATCACCTTAGGTTTACTGTAGCACTGACAGTCAACCGTAATGCACAAAACCTGAAACTATCTCTCAAATGACTTCAGATTCTCTGATCTCTTAAGATACTTTCTCACTATTATATACCACTTCCCACTGTACTTGTCAGCAGTCCATAAATCAGCATTATCCACACTGGGTCTCACTGACTGGAAAACTACCAACCAAAACTCACTTCTTTAATTCAAATTAAACACTAGTATCAGACCAAAGAGGCCTCCCAGGTGGCTCAGCGGTAAAGAATACTCCTGCCAATGGAGATGCAAGAGATGGGGGTTTTATCCCTGAGTCCGAAGATCCCCAAGATTAGGAAATGGCAACCCACTCTAGTATTCTTGCCTGGGAAATCCCATGGACACAGGAGCCTGGCGGGCTACACTCCATGGGGTCTCAAAGAGTTGGAAATGTCTGAGCATAGAGACCATTTTATGTTTTTCTCTGATTCTAGAGCTCATACATGTAACCAGCATCACTAAAAATAATCTCCTAAAATGAAGAGTCTCTGTAGTCAATTTATGACCTTGGTCATATAAACCAGAAAAGGACAGTAATACGACTCCCTAACACTCGAGAAAGAACTCCAGCTCCACCACCAGTTGCAAAGATGAAAGTCTAAGCTAGTTCCTGAACAAGTGTTTTGGTATATTTACAAAATTATTCAGTGCCAGTTCTCAATTATAATGACTTTCTCTCTAGTAACAAATTACTATCTGTTTCGTGCACGATATATGTTACCTCAGCATTTTCCACTGAAAGGAAATTAGACCACGGGCCTCTCAAAGTAACAACAGAGTTTACTGAGGGAGGAAAGGTTGGTGGATTAGGAAGGTTCCAAGTGACCCGAGACCACAGATATGGAGTAGAGGAGACCCTATGGGCGGAGCTTAAGAAGACTAAAAAGCAAAAAACAGTACCTTAAACTAATAAGCAATCAACGGTGCAACACAAGCCGGGGAGACCGCACCTACCAAGTCTCGGCTTCAGTAATTGCTGTAAACTCACGTCCTTTGAGGGGAGATACCAGATATTCCCAAGCCGTAGGTTCCAGAGGAAAGGGACAATGAGGGGCGGAGGAGCCTAGGACGCCCGCCTGCGTCGGGCCGTGTGAGGAGCGGGCCGAGCGGGGCCGAGCGGGGCCGAGCGGGGCCGAGCGGGGCCGAGCGGGGCCGAGCGGGGCCGAGCATACTTGAGGGTCTCTCACGTCTTGTGTTGCACCATTGATGCTCATTACTTTAAGTAACTGGAACAGTTTTAATAAAACCTTAAAATTCTTTGGGATAATCACAATGGAAAGAAAAAAGCTTTTGGCATAACATTTGGAGTCCTCCATGTCCGACGACAGAGGATGAAATCGTTGGATGGCATCACTGACACAATGAGTTTGAGTAAACTCTGGGAGTTGGTGATGGACAGGGAGGCCTGGCGTGCTGCAGTCCATGGGGTCCCAGAGAGTCAAACACGACTGAGCGACTGAACCAAACTGTACTTGGAGTCCTGCTGATGAGGCTGAAGTGATTTCAGACGACTGGGAACTGAAACCTGGTCTGCTGGCCAGGTTGGGGTTGGGAGGGGGTTGATGTGGGGTGCTGGTGGGGTGGGGCTGGATGTGGGGTACTAGCTGCACCCAGGAATATTCCTGCAATTAGAATTAATTTAAGCAGTTTAAGTAAACAAGAACTGGCTTTGTGTACTGATGACAAGCTAGAATGGGAAACACACAACTCTTAGAAAGGGCTACTTCATACTAACACTTCTAAGGAGAAAAATGTCTTGACGGTCCCCTTCTTCAAGTACCAAGCTTATTAGTCACTGCAGTGGCCCAGCGAAAGTGCACCCTGAGGGGAATGCAGGATTGAGAAAAGCAGCCACCATACTGTGCTTTGGACATTCTGGCCTTGGGATTTCAGGAAGGGTCTCTTGGGTCCATC
Organism: Cervus canadensis; assembly: GCF_019320065.1. NCBI lineage: Eukaryota > Metazoa > Chordata > Mammalia > Artiodactyla > Cervidae > Cervus > Cervus canadensis. The sequence goes on from NC_057392.1 coordinate 76,196,647, forward strand.
CATGTCTTCAGCAAGGCCAGATAAGTTTGGGGGACTCTCTCCTGGTTTTCAGATCTCCCAGTTATTGGTTGATGACCCCAATTTTGTTTGGCAGTGTTTTAACATACATAGCGCCCAGTTAAAAGACACTGAGTAGAACCTCCCTGGTGGTGCAGTGCTAAATAATCTACCTGCCAATGCACAGGACCCGGGTTTGATCCCTGGTGTGGGAGGATGCCACGTGCCTCGCAGCAACTAAGCCCAGGCAACGTAAGTACTGAGCCTGTGCTCCAAAGCCTGTGCTCTGCAACAGCAGCAGCCCCAGCAATGAGAAGCCTGCACACAAGTAACCAGAAAGTCACTTCTGCTGCTGCAGCTAGAGAAAGCCCACGTGCAGCAAAGAGGCTCAGCTCAGCCCATAGAACAGACAGACACTGAGTCCTCTGGACCGACCAAAAGAACCTTCAAAACGCCAGTCTCCAACCATACCCCAGCCAAGGTTACATGGAGAATTCACAGCCCGATTGCTGCAAAAGGAGAAAGAAGCCAGCACAATGAAGACTTAAGAGCCAAAAATAAATTTTAAAGATTATTAAAGAGAGAAAAAAACTTTTAATGAGAAATGCATTCTTCTTTATAAAAGTTTCTGTTCCATGCTTATGATGACAAAGCTTCAAATACTTACATGAGAAAAACTTGTTTACATCATAATATATAACACTTAAGTCAATACGTCAATGTAATGGAATGTCAAATTACTATATGATCACTTGATGGTAATTAGGCAATTTACTTCCTGTTGAAAAATTGTAATATATTTTCTCTAATTTCATTGTCTGTTTCTGAAATATATGTCAGTTGTGGACAACAAAGCACATTGTCAAATATAAAGTCTTAAGCAGACATTAGAATTTATTTTCACCAAAATTATCAACTTGGCACTATTTATAAATATTTCTGTGTGTATTATCTGACTGAACTCAAGTCTTAAAGGAACTGTTTTTCTTTACATTTACAGGGCACCTACTATGTTCCCTGTTATTGTCTACCTGCCTTTTAATGTTACAACAGTCTCAAAATAACCCACTGACTTATGTATTTGTTAGTGGAAGGCAGGAAAGAAATGTAAATTAAGCATTAAATCTGGGTCATAACGTGTGGAAAGAAAAAGTATCGCTAAGGAAAAACTACTGAAAAAAACAAAAGAAATAGGATGGCAGGATTTAAGAGATTAGCACTGAAACATATATATTATCATATGTAAAAGAGCCAGTGGGAGTTTGATGTATGAGCATGTGCTCCGGGACAATCTGGAGGAATACGGTGGCGAGAGAGGTGGGTTCAGGAGGGAGGGCACATATGCATGCCTATGGCCTATTCATGTTGATGTACAGCAAAGACCATCACAATATTGTTAAAAATAAATAAATAAATAGATCAACCGATGGTGAGTTAGGCCTGAACACATAATCAAAGGTTTCCTACACCTAACACATTTGTGTAGTTTTCCTTCAGGTTGAATTTTCTGACAGTCAAAAAGTTGATATATTTTACTGCATTCTCTACATGTGTAAGTTTTCACTGCAGTATGGATTCTCAGATGATCTGCAGCGTCATTCCTTGTGACTGAAGGGTTTGCCACATAAATAACATGTATGTGGTTTCTCTCCTGTATGAACTGCTTAATGGGCAGTTCATGCTGAACATGCACTAGAAACTCTGCCACATTCATTTCACTTGCATGTTTTCTATACAGTATGAGTTCTCTGAATTATAAGGTCTGAACACTGACTAAAGGCTTTGTCACACTCACGACATTTGCACTAAAATGTTTCTCACAACTGTCACATTTCTAATGTTTCTCTCTAGTATGAATTCTCTGATGGTTTCTAAGTTCGTCATTTCAAGAAAAGCTCCGGCCATATACATCATATATATATTGTTTCTCTCCTGTCTGAACTTGCTGATGATGATTTATGGATTACTAAAAGGTTTGTCACAATTTTTATATTTGTAAGGTTCTCTCCACTATGAATTCTCTGGTGAACTGCGACGTTTGCATTCACACTGAAAGCCCTGCCACATATAGCTCATTTATATGGTTTCTCTCCAGCATGAACTCTCTGATGAACAGCAAGGTTTGAACTTGCCCTGAAACCCTTGCCACATATATCCCATTTATATGGTTTCACTCCAACAGGAAATCTCCGATGAACAGTAAGGTCTGCAGTATGACTAAACGCCTCGTCACATACATTGCATTTGTATGGCTTCTCTCCAGTATGAATCCTCTGATGAAGTGCAAGTCTTGTAGTTTGATTAAAGGCCTTGCCATATGCATTCCCACATGCCTGAGAACAACTAAGCCTGTAGACCTCAAATGATGATTCTGTGCTCTAAGGCCGGAGAGTCACGACTACTGAGCAAACACACAGAGACCATGCATTGCAACAAGAGAATCCACTAGAATTATAAGTTCATGCACTGTAACTAGAGGGTAGACCTTGCTTGTTGCAAGTAAAGAAAAGCCCCTGAAGCAACAAAGACCCAGTGCAGCCATAAACAAATTTTAAATAAATTTTTAACTTACAGTTATGAAGATAAAGGAATGTGATTTGAAAACTTATATATCTTTTAAGCAAAAGTAACCTTTGAGGCAAACTCCCTGGTGATCCAGTAGTTAGCACTATTGCTTCCACTGTAGGGGGCACAGAATCCTTCCATGAATGGGGAACTAAGAACCAGACTGCCATGTGGCACAACAAAAAGAAAAAAAGGTAACATCTGATTTTTTGTATAAAATACGGAACAGTCTATGCCACCTAACAGCACGAATTAGCACAGGAAGGGGACAAGGGGAAGTAAATCCTGCTGAAACACCTCATCACATGCTGCCCAAAGTCAAGCAGCAAAATTGACAGGAGTCAAATGACAGATTGTTGCAGAACATATAAAGACCTTGCCTTTTGGGACCTCTTTTCTTGGAGTCCACTTTCCATGAAACCTCTCTCTTTCTCTCTCTTTTCTTAAATCACTTTGTTCATTTAGAAACAGCCATCTGTAAGTCAGAAGTACTTTCCATTCTCCTTAATAAAATGTAATTTTGAGGTAGGAATTGGAAGGGCTGAGGTTGGACATCTACAATCAGTTACTCTCCTCCTTGCATGCCCTGAGATAAGAGATAGGTGGGATCAGGTTGAGGAATTTACAGCCAACAACAACAGGGTAAACAGCCAGTTTGTCTCTTAATTCAAGGGACTGATCATGGCAAGGACAAAGAAAGGAAAAAACCCTTTCTGATCAAGGAGACAGTACACAAGTGCAGAAAGGCTCCTTGGAGTTAAAAGTCAGAGGAGCATTCCAGGAAAAATGAGTCTTGCTTCCTCTGCTGCCTGCTGCTGCTAAGCTGCTTCAGTCATGTCAATTCTGTGCGACCCCACAGACGGCAGCCCACCAGGCTCCCCTGTTCCTGGGATGCTCCAGGCAAGAACACTGGAGTGGGTTGCCATTTCCTTCTCCAATGAATGAAAGTAAAAGTGAAAGCGAAGTCACTCAGTAGTGTCCAACTGTTAGCGACCCCACAGACTGCAGCCTACCAGGCTCCTCCGTCCATGGGATTTTCAAGGCAAGAGTACTGGAGTGGGTTGCCATTGTCTTCTCCATGCTCCTCTGAGAAGCCTTTACTTCAAGATCCAGGGTGTGCCTGTGTAGCCAAGGAGAGGGTCCTGAGACAAACTAACCAGGGGGGACAAAGCAAGGTGATTGGTCCACATTTCTCATCCCTTTCTTCTTACTAAAAACACACGTCTTACTTTCCTTAAGCAACCATGAGCAGTCCATTATATTAGCATTTTGTAGACTGGTGAACATAAATACCAGTGAGAATGTCTAAGAATATTTGCTTTCTTATAGAGAACATCTCAGGGTGGCACCAAACGTTTTCATTAATAGTGCAAAATCTCTTTAGTTTGTCTGCAAGAGGAAATGAGTTTTCAGTAATCTGTGATTCAGAATCTTATTTTATTTGGAAATGACCTATATATTCAGTGAGCTTTCATCTCTTAGTTTAGCACAACCCGAAAAACTCAGGTTATTCAAATCTGGAGAGACTATTCTAGACAGACATAGTCATTCCTAACAGAGTTTATCTAAAACCTCCAACTGCATTTGCATTCTTTCCTTAAAAGCTTCTTCACTCGAGTTACTTTACCTGTTCACAAACTTACTTACCATTAAACCTAAGTACAATAAAAGTATTAGACAATGTTGAAGACTCAAGACGTGTCTTAATTAGATTAGCAAACAAACATTAATACTAGATATTTAATATTGAATATTTCCCAGTTCACGTTAACCTGAAATTCATTTAGGTTAATTTCTCTTGCAATTGTTTGATTTGTAAGTGCTTACTTTTTTTTTTTTAAAAAACAATTGAATTAGAGTTCATTTACAAATTAACCTCAGCAATATTATCCAAAAACAAAGACACACACTGAGACAAACATACATGCAGATCGACAGACATGAGAGCTCTCATACTTTTGTGCTTGAGATTTAAAATGTCTCTTTCACACTTTTCTTACCACCCCCCTCCATGTGGTTTAAAATACTAGTTCGCTCAAGACTGAAATCTCTGGAAAAATGGGTTACGTATTTCAAGGAGGTGGCAAAGGTTGCATGCTATGCAAGGTCGCTTCAGTCCTGTCCAACTCCCTGCAACCCCATGGAGTCTAGACCACCAGGCTCCTCTGTCCATGATGGGACTCTCCAGGCAAGAATACTGGAGTGGGTTGCCATTCACTCCTCCAAGGGATCTTCCCTATCCAGGGATCAAATCCACATCTCCTGTGTCTCCCCCAGGGGCTGGGAGGTTCTTTACCACTAGAGTCATCTGGGAAGCCCTGGCAAAGGTTAACTTTAAGCTTTTTGGGGGGCAGGCCTTTTTAACAAGCTTGCTGTTTTTAATTCCACATGTAAAATGAACTGGTTTGCACTTTCAAATAAAAAACAAAATTCATCTTAACCAGTTTTCTCCAGAGTCTAAACAATATCATGGCCATCCTGTATCAAACAAGTTATCTTTCCTTTCTACAGTCAAAGCTTTATGGCTAAAATACCCATCGAATACTGCTCAAATTGACTGTGATAACAAGGCCAGATGGACTGATAAAAATCTTGGAATGTCCCTCCAGGGAGATGGGGGTCTTTGATGAGAAGAATCTAAAAGGGTAAACAAACTTGCTAGAGTGGGGGAACCTGGGCTCCCCCTCCCCCGGAGAGACAGGGGCAGTTAGAAGGGGACTAGCTGATGGAGCGGAGAAGGCAATGGCAACCCACTCCAGTACTCTTGCCTGGAAAATCCCATGGATGGAGGAGCCTGGTAGGCTGCAGTCCATGAGGTCACGAAGAGTCGGACACGACTGACCAACTTCACTTTCACTTTTCACTTTCATGCATTGGAGAAGGCAATGGCAACCACGACAGTGTTCTTGCCTGGAGAATCCCAGGGACTGCGGAGCCTGGTAGGCTGTCTTCTATGGGGTCGCCCAGAGTCGGACACCACTGAAGCGACTTAGCAGCAGCAGCAGCAGCAGCAGCTGATGGAGGGGGAGACAGAGGGGTTGGTAGGGGTGAAAGGCCACAACAGGACAGAGAATGGAGAGAGAAAGGGCAGTGGGGGACACTATTCGAGCTGTGGGCTGGCTAAAGAGAGTCAACTTAAAAATGAACATTTGATCAGCCAAAATATAATGTGACATTGTAACATGGATAATCATCCTCACAAATCGCATAATTCTTCTTCCAGTTGGAACTTCTCTTTAAACAGCTTTAAGTTAACCTTTATTTACCTCACGGTAGGCAGAGAGCAGGATCCGGGAGCCAACATGGATGGTGCTAAGCCTGGGGCTTGGTTGGCAAGGGCCCCTGCAAAGGCTGAACAATCTCAAGATTTGTGCCCTATCTTATCTATGCTGCTGCAAGCCTTGCACTCACAGGAGACAGTCAGGACATTCACACTCAGGGCAGTTTCCAGGCAGGTTAGAAGCAAGGTCAGAGGAATGCACTGCTTTGTCTTGAAACCTAAACAAGACTATTTATTTAATTTCCCAACAACCAGGTGGCTTCATGGTAAGAATCTGCTTAGTACTGCAGGAGGCATGGGTTCAATTTTTGTTCTGGGAAGATCTCACATGTCACAGAGAGTAAGTTGATGAACTACAGATAGTGAGCCTGTATGGCAAAACTACTCACGCTCGTGTGCCCACGGCCCGTGCTTCACAACTAAAGAAAGCACCACAAAGAGAAACCGTGCTCCCCGCAACTACAGAGGAGCCCTCACTCGTCTCCAGCAGACAGAAGTCCGCACAGCACAAAGGACCCAGGACAGGCCAAAACCAAAGACCTCGCCTTCATCTCTGTGGGCGCTACAGCTCCACTGGAGGGCGCTGTACGTTTCGCATGTCGAAGAACAGAGCCGTCAGTTAGGGAGAAGAAAAACCTCCTGTGAGATTCACAAACATTAAACATCTGTTTTCTCACAGAACTCTCCCCCTTGGAGAGTTTCCCAAACCCCATGGATGGTGTGGCTTCCTCTCTGTCCTTGTGACAGTTGACCTGTGATCACACTGTTGATACTTTCCCGCTCATCTGGATTTCCGCTATTAGCACCTTCTTCTCCACAATCCAGGGGTCTTCCTCCTTGTGCCACAAGACTGGGGATAACGTTCAGATCAGAAACAGAACTTCCTACTCACAAGTAATGCCACATACTGTGGCTTCTTCCAGAGTCCAACCTCTCCTTTTTTAATAAACGTATCTGTTATTTTTAATACACTGGTGAATCCATTTCTTTCGTCTCGGGGGAGTGTTCGCTGCTCCTTGGTTTCTCTCCAAGTTCAGCAAGTAGCGGCTGCGCTGCAGTTGCAGCGCTCGTGCTCCTCACTTGCTGCGGCTTCTCCTGGGCGCACGGGCTCCAGTGGTCGTCCCATGTGGGCTCAGCAGTTGCAGCTTCCAGGCTCTAGAGTGCTGGCTCGTAGTTCGGGCACACAGGCGTAGCTGCTCTGTGACATGTGGGATCTTCTCAGACCAATGATCGAACCCGGGTCTCCTGCACTGGCAGGTGTAGAATCCAGCTCTTTTGTCAGCCAAGGAGTGAGGACATTATAAACTGACAGAAAAATACGTCTCAAAAGAATTTACTATCTGCATCCTTCTGAATGCACAGGGAACATTACAACATACACTACAATATGCAGCAGGGATCTAGTTCCTATCTAAGAACTACTGAACCAAGGACACAGGGCTAGAAAACAGGCAACTGGATATTTCAAAGTTTGAAATCAGCTTTATAAATGCTCGAGCTGTGGGAAAACTCCTTGTGTATCACACATTGGCAGGTCACCAGAAGGAAAGACAAGTTTAAACTCCTGATGCCAATCACGAAGCTTTACACGTGTGAGTCAACAAGGTTTGAGCTTAGTCAAGAAAAACAGGCACTCTCCAAAGGTACAGAGGGAACATGCCTAGGTACCCCAGGGCAGATCCCCATTTCAGGGGGAAGTGATCCTCACCCACAGACAGCAGGTTCCTGAGGGTCTCCACCATCACATCATTGTACAAGGTTCTCTGGGCAGGGTCCAGGCACTCCCACTCCTCAGGAGTGAAGTCTATGAACACATCCTTGAAGGTCAACTGTGCCTGAAATGAAAACACATTTCACCAATGGGTCCTGCAGAGGATTCTTAGATTCACACAAAATGAGAAGAGGTGAGAGGGGTAAAGCTCAATTCAGTTGAAGTAATATTCTGATAGATCCATTACAAGCTGCTTCAAGCAAACTGTTAGTCTCTAATCTAATTTCTAATTTCCTCTTTTTTCTAAGACTATGATCTCCTGCAATCAACATGAATTTGTCATGTATGTGGACAATACATGAAAAATACACAAATTAAAACCAACGCTGGGTTGTCCATGCAGAAGTGTTACATTCACCACACGGAGTGATATAGTGTCACAACCTAGTTGAGTTACAGCAAGACTGGTGTCTCCAGAGACCACAAAGTCCACAGTTGCTTTAAAAGAACACACATAGTGATGATGACGACATCATCACATTGATGACAGGTGTTTCAGCACGTCCTACTCACTAAGCATTACTCTAAACACGTCACACGGAGGAACTTGTCATCAACATAACAGCACGTTAGAGAAAGATCTGAGTCCACCTTACTGGGGGGAAAACTCTGTCACTCCAAGAAATCACTCAGATCAAACAGTTAAGAAATGAGGCAACAGCACGTGAGCTCAACCTAAAGAATCAACCAGTTAATTACCAAAGAAGGAAAGAGCATCCACAGAAAGTTCCCTGAGGATACCTGAAACAAGTTCAAGGAAGCTGAAATACAATAGAAGAGCATAAATTGTCATGATACAGGGTCATACCCTCTCCCATCACAACCCACACAATGTCAATAATCTTACTACAATTTATGTCATTCATGTGATGATGCACAAAAAACTTAATGCCATGAAATACACTTAAGATACAACTGAAACTGCTACAAAGCATACACCATTATTTATGAGATGATTTGTTGTAATAAAACCATGGAGTTACATATCCATGCATTCATGCGTGCATGTGTAAACACACAATTGATTGAAACAAGAAGAATTGTCTTTATTTTCTTTCATTCTATTAAAATTCATTCAGCGTCAGCTGTGCGCCTCAAACTTGAAATACAGCAGTGAACATGATGGAGCTTACACTCTAGCCGCCAGCCAGCCAATTTCATCCACAATTTTAATGTTACTATCGAAATAAGTGTTCTGACACAGCCCCGGTGCTAAGACAAGATTAAACACAAAGTCTTAACCTACATTGAGAAATCAGACAAGGTCTCTGTGAGGAAAAAGCACTTAGGATGGCAAGGTGGGAAATGGAAGAGTGTTGCAAGCAGAGAGAACAGCCTGAGTGCCAGCTCTGAGGCTGGAAGATATTTACTGAACAGAAAGGCAGCCAGTGTGACTGGGACACAGGGAATGTAGATGGGGTGATGCCAGGTAGAGGCTAATTTATGCAAGATCTATGGATTGAGGACTTTATTCCAAAAGCTCCTGGAAGTCTCTGAAGAATTTGCAAGAGGAAAGTTAGGTGCTTAGATTTGTTTTACAGAGCTCAATGTGCTGTGTGTGGAAGTTGTGCTTACCTGCTTACTCATGCCAGACTCTTTGCAACCCCGCTGACGGAAGTTCGCCAGCTCCTCTATCCATGGAATTCTCCAGGCAAGAATGCTGGAGTGGGTTCCCATTCTCTTCTTTTATTTTACTTCTTCATTCAGTACCTTTGTCAATATTGTATTTCTTTTTCAAAGGTTATCTATTTTGCTTATGTTGAGCCTTCGTTGCTGTGAGTGGGCTTTCTCAGCTGCAGTGCCGGGGCTTCTCGCTGCAGTGGCTTCTCTTGTTTTGGAGCACAGGCTCTAGAGAGTGTGGGCTTCCGTAGTTATGGCTCCTGGGCTCTAGGGCACAGGCTCAGTAGTTGTGGCCCATGGGCTTAGTTGCTCTGAGGCATTTCCCCGGACCTGGGATGGAACCTGTGCCCCCTACATTGGAAGGCACACTCTTAGCCACTGTACTACCAGGGAACTCCTCAACATTATCTTATTCTAGTTTAAAAAAAAATAAAAAGTAATATAAGCAGAAAATAACATATAGAAGATTTCTTCCAATCTCTATAAAATACCTGTATTTAAAAATATGTGGCCCTCCCTACAGGTAAGTGGTAAAGAATCCACTGGGTGATGCAAGAGATGTGGGTTGTTGCCTGGTCTGAGATCCCACACGCTGAGGGGCAATTAAGCCTGTGAGTCTCAATTCCTGAGCCAGAGCTCTAGAGCCCAGGAGGTGAAACTACTGAAGCCAGCGTGCTGGAGACCCCGTGCTGCAAGACAAGAGAAGCCACTGCAATGAGAAGCGTGCGCACCACAAGCAGAGTGGCCACCACTAGCCAGAACCAGGGAAAAGACACTGAAGCAATGAAGATACACTCCAGGAAATAAATACATTTTAAAAATCATAATGTGATTTTTATCCTTAATTTTGGGTATGTGCTTATTAACAAAATCCAAAATTTATTATTTTATTCCATAAAGCAAATACTGAAGCCAGATCAGTAAAGTTGGAGAGTTCCCTCATGGTCCAGTGGTTAAGATCCCTCACTTCCACTGCAGGGACTCAGGCTCGATTCCTACTCAGCAAACTAAGACACTGGAAGCTGCATCATGTGGTCAAAGAAGAAAGAAAAAAAAAAATTAGTAACCCTGATTTTACAGTTTAAATGAGACGGTGTAACGAAATACTCCCTAGCCCTGACATCTCTTTCTGAACGTTCCGTTCCATTCCCAAACACTTAAGCTTTTAAGGAGGTGCTCATTTAATTTTAAATGTACTATAAAAAGTCAGAACTGATTTCCACTCACTGGCCACTTTTGCAGATTTTACCATGTCCTGTACATGTTAATACCTGAGGTCCACATACAGCTTCTTTACCCTGGTTGACAGAGAGCAGACAGCGCATCCAGATGGGCCCTAAACAGTGCCTGCTGCCCAACAACACCAAGACCCATGGGTGAGAAGCCCTACCCAGGAGGGTGTCCAGGGGAGCCTCCTCACAAGGGCCAGGTCACGGGTCATGGGGAGATGGGATCTAAGTGGAGGAGACAGGCCCTGAGGGAAGGCCCTGGGTGAGTGTGCATGTATAGGAATCAGACAGGACACTCCAGGGTCAGACATGATTAGCGAGTCCAGAGAAGGGCATTTAAGGAAGGGCAGACTGAGAACCCACTGAGAATATGACCTTCCTGAGAAACAGCCATGCCTGACTCCTGTTCTTTCCTCTTCTGGGCTTCTTCGTCCATGAGTCTTCACAGTTCTATCATGAAAGTGGAAAACATGCTGTATAATGCTTAGGGTCAACACACCCCCTCCTCAGCCCCAACCACACACACAGGGAAGCCCTCACCACGAGGAACAGACAGTCCCCTGTGCCCACTGTCGCAGGAGGGACTCAGGACAGTCAATTCTGGCACAGAGAGACCAACACGGGACTTTCCCACGCTTTCCTTGGATCACACTCCCCTCCTGGTGAGGCCTCATGCACACAGCAGCAGGGGGCAACTCCGCTGAGCCCATGATCTCCATCGGGTCACACAGCAGGCCCTGGTCCAACCCCGCTCAGAGCAGAGCGCCCTCCCCTCCCTCAGGGCCTGATCTCAGTCTCAGAAGTGGAGGCTAAGAGCCCTGGTGCTCAATGCAGGATCCAGATCGGAATCATCTGCGGCTCTGTGCACATTCCTGGGGCGAGGCCCCACACGAGATCCTGAGGAGCGTGTCTGTTGGGGGAGGGGTACAAGACATGGCTGGAATCCCAACACACATCTTTCAGTAACAGCATTGCAGGTGGATTCTTTTTTTTTTTTTTTTGCAGGTGGATTCTTTACCAGCTGGGTTACGTAGCTCAAAACAGGTTCCAACTCTGGAAGAGCATCACGTAAGGCCTCAGTCTGTTTATCTGTAGCTAGACCCAGAACCTCGGTGTTGCGTACTTCAGCGTCTCTTAAGTCTTTTATCTCAGTTATAGAGTTAATCTGTTTTTTTAGTTTTGTTCATATCTTTTGGTCATAAGGGTGACTTCCTTGTCCCTCAGGAAACAGAGTGGAGCCTAATTTAACTAGTAAGTGCCTTGAGTTAAAAGAGAGGTGACAGGCACAGATACTGATGTGGAAGCAACTGGCCATTGTTGGAGCATGAAGGGGGTTCCTGGAAAGCAGGCCCTGTGTCGGTGCTAATGTCCCCATTATGCATTTTTAGGGTTGTTAAGGTTTCCAGCCCTTCAGGTTAAGGTGCAAAGGACTGTGCTGGTGTCTGAGGGATTCCATCTCGGCCCCCGGTTCAGTGACTCCCCGAGCTTTAGCACTAGTTACATGCACGGTGCTGTGAGCAGAGCCCCTTCTGACCTCGGGGCCCCTCAGTGTTGGGGAACCATCCAAGGCCGAGGGCCCAGGGATCTCAGGTGTCGGGGGCATACCCTCCTCCAGCTCCCTGGCTGTCTGTAAACGGGCGAGTCCACCACCATCTCTCCTCCAGTGCCTTTCTGTCCACACGGGGTACCCTGGGTTGGTCTGGGTACCTGTGGGCCTTGTAGTCCACCATGGCCAGGTTGGCTTGCAAAGGCTGACTTCCCCTCCAGTGGTCTCTGAGTGGACAAAGGTACAACCATCATTTCAGCCCTTTGTGTATTTCTCTGGGAGCGTTCAGCCTTTTCAACCATGTCCCTATTATCAAGAACTGAATAAGCCACTTGGACCAAATCGCTCATAGGGGTCTGAGGACCAGCAGTTGCTTTTGGAATCTCACTCCTGATGTCTGTGGCAGGATGGGCTATGAAATGCATAGCCAAAAGGGCCTGTCCCTTGAGGGGGAAGGCATCCACATTCCTAGATATATATATATATATATATATATATATATATATATATGTATGTATATATGAAACTGAAAGAGGACAGTGAAAAAGTTGGCTTAAAGGTCAACATTCAGAAAACTAAGATCATGGCATCTGGTCCCATCACTTCATGGGAAATCGATGGCGAAACAGTGGAAGCAGTGTCAGACTTTATTTTTTGGGGCTGCAAAATCACTGCACATGGAGATTGCAGTCATGAAATAAAAAGCTGCTTACTGCTTGGAAGGAAAGTTATGACCAACCTAGATAGCATATTAAAAAGCAGACACATTACTTTGCCAATGGGCTATGTCTAGAGACACGTAGCCGAATGGGCCTGTGTTTCATGGAACATTACACTCAAAGGATAAAGAACAAAGTTCGATCCAGCCTTAACCCCGGACCCTAGAGCACTCCATCTACAGAGCCTAATGAAGGTACAGGCCCCGGGCCGTCCCTGCCCGGCTCTCTGCACCCTGCCCTGACTTCCCACTTGAGCCCTTGATGCTTGCCTTGCAGCTCCTCCAGCATGTGTGAGGAATGAACACTTCCATTTCACTTTCCCTTGCAGTCTTCTGTTGAGTTGCGACATAACGTCCAACACCGAGGACCTTGACTTAACAAATGTTAGTGTAACAAAGTCACAGTGGTATTAGACACATCTGACAAACATACAAACACACGAAGCAGAACTAAAGAGCTTCTTCATGAAGGTGAAAGAGTGACAAACTTGGCTTAAAACTCAACATTCAGAAAACTAAGATCATGGCATCTGGTCCCATCACTTCATGGCAAATAGATGGGGAAACAATGGAAATGGTGACAAGCTTGACTTTTTTGGGCTCCAAAATCACTGCAGATGGTGACTGCAGCCATGAAATTGCTCCTTAGAAGAAAAGTTATAACCAACCTAGACAGTATATAAAAAGCAGAGACATTACTTTGCCAACAAAGGGCCATCTAGTCAAAGCTTTGGTATTTCCAGTAGTCATGTATGGATGGGAGAGCTGGATATAAAGAAAGCTGAGAGCCAAAGAATGGATGCTTTGGAACTGTGGCGATGGAGGAGACTCTTGAGAGTCCCTTGGACTGCAAGAAGATCCAACCAGTCCATCCTAAAGGAAGTCAGGCCTGAATATTCATTGGGAGGACTGACGCTGAAGCTGAAAGTCTAATACCTCAGCTACCTCATGCAAAGAATTGACTGATTGGAAAAGACCCTGACGCTGGGAATGACTGAAGGCGGGAGGAGAAGGGGACAACAGAGGATGAGATGGTTGGATGGCATCACCAACTCGATGGACATGAGTTTGAAGAAGCTCCGGGAGTTTGTGATGGACAGGGAAGCCTGGAGTACTACAGTCCATGGGGTGGCAAAGAGTCAGACACGACTGAGTGGCTGAACTGACTAACTGAAGAAACGTACAAAGAAGATTTAGCAGCAACTTGACATGATTTCTATTAGACGAAAGGAAAGGAGGGAACACTTCCCAACTCAATTTATGAGGCCAGTATTACCGTGGGACAATATGAGACAAAGGTATCAGAAGAAAAGAAGAGATAAAGATAACTACCAACTAAATCCCACATGAAGAAGCAAACATTCTTAATAAACTATTAGCAAGAGAAATCAGCAAGAGACAAAAAGAATTGCATGCCGTGATCCAATGGTGTATATGTGAGGGGTAGAAGGCTATCTCGAATTTCAATCAATGTCATCCAGACTGTTGACAGACAAAAGAAGAAAAATCAAACTGTCTTATCAATTGATTCAGAAACTGCATTCAACAAAAGCCAACAACCACTTATAATATAAACTTCAGAAAACAAAGAAGAGTGGGAACCTCCCTCAACTCAAGAAAGAGCACCTGTAAAAGCACCATACTCAATGGTGAAAGACCGGATGCTTTTCCCCAGAGATTAGGAAGCAGACCAGTATGTACACTCTCAGCACTGCTATTGACATTGTTTTAGACATTCTAGCCAGTCAGTTAAGGGAGTAAAGTAAATAAAACCTGTAAGGACTTCCCTGGCGGTCCATCCAGGGGATAAGACTCTGTGCTCCCAATGCAGAGGGTCTGGTTTCAATCACTGGGCGGGGAACTAGAGTCCACATGCCGCAACTAAGACTTCATGTGCTGCAAGGAAAAGATGCTACAAGGAAGACTGAAGATCCTAGATGCCACAACCAAAGCTCAAAATAGCCAAATTAATAAATACAAATAAATGTTTTAACAAACAGTGGCAAAAGCTATATGGAGAGAAAAGCATGTTAAAATTGTACACCCATCAGGAGAAGACACTCTGGTTGTGGTAAGCTGAATAAGGCACTCCCCCTGCCCCAATACTGCCCACGTCCTCTTATCTAGAACATCTTGAGTACTACTTTAAATGTCCAAAGGGAGTTTGCAAATGTGATCTAGTTAAAATCCGGAATGTAATATTGTCAGGAAGCATTTAAGAGTAAGATTCCTGTGTGCTGTTTCCTATCTCTCTTGAGCCCTCTGTTCTTTATCAGTCCCTGTCAGGGGCGAGCGAAACAGGTAAGCCTCTCCCAGGACAGAGATCAATGACATGGGATGCTTGCATAGGATTACCTTCATTAGTTTTTCTATACAGGGATAAGTACCATCTTCCTTTTTATGAACCACATGGTAAAAGTGTTGTTTATGACTCTCTCTTTGATAAGGATCGCCTTATATTTTGCAAGTCTGGAATTTTAATCTTTATCTTTGCTGAGAATAACCACACCATGTTGATTAAAACACTTTTGCTCCATCACAGCTTGGGTGTCCATGTCCTTCTTTCTCTCTTTCTCTCTATATCTGGCTGATTCCCTGCAATGTGAAAGCCGGCTGCATAACCCAGGGAATATTAGCCTCTTTCCTTCTTTCACTTTCTTATTGTCGACTCTGGACTGCCAGGTTCCAGTCCAATGAAAGACCAACATGTGGCGCCCAGAACAGGGCCTGGTACACATGGCAGATTTGGACAGAGTGACCCCAGAGGGCCAATTGAGGCTGGTAAGTACTAAGACATGGGTCAATTGGCTGAAAAGCTAGTTTTCATTCCAACCCCAAAGAAAGGCAATGCCAAAGAATGCTCAAACTACCGCACAATTGCACTCATCTCACACGCTAGTAAAGTAATGCCCAAAATTTTCCAAGCCAGTCTTTAGCAATACGTGAACCGTGAACTTCCAGATGTTCAAGCTGGTTTTAGAAAAGGCTGAGGAACCAGAGATCAAATTGCCAATACCTGCTGGATGAAGAAAAAAGCAAGAGAGTTCCAGAAAAACATCTATTTCTCCTTTACTGACTATGCCAAAGCCGTTGACTGTGTGGATCACGAAAAACTGTGGAAAATTCTGAAAGAGATGGGAATACCAGACCATCTACCCTGCCTCTTGTGAAACCTGTATGCAAGTCAGGAAGCAAAGGTTAGAACTGGACATGGAACAACAGACTGGTTCCAAATAGGAAAAGGAGTACGTCAAGGCTGTATATTGTCACCCTGCTTATTTAACTTATACGCAGAGTACATCATGAGAAACACTGGGCTGGAAGAAGCTCAAGCTGGAACCAAGATTGCCGGGAGAAATATCAATAACCTCAGATATGCAGATGACACCACCCTTATGGCAGAAAGTGAAGAGGAACTAAAGAGCCTCTTGATGACAGTGAAAGAGGAGAGTGAAAAAATTGGCTCATAACTCAATATTCAGAAAAGTAAGATCATGGCATCTGGTCCCATCACTTCATGGGAAATAGATGGGGAAACAGTGGAAATAGTGTCAGATTTTATTTTGGGGGGCTCCAAAATCACTGCAGATCGTGATTGAAGCCATGAAATTAAAATACGCTTACTCCTTGGAAGGAAAGTTATGACCAACCTAGATAGCATATGGAAAAGCAGAGACATGACTTGGCCAACACAGGTCCGTCTAGTCAAGGCTATGGTTTTTCCAGTGGTCATGTATGGATTTGAGAGTTGGACTGTGAAGAAAGCTGAGTGCCGAAGAATTGATGTTTCTGAACTGTGGTGTTGGAGAAGACTCTTGAGAGTCCCTTGGACTGCAAGGAGATCCAACCAGTCCATCCTAAAGGAGATCAGTCCTGGGTGTTCATTGGAAGGACTGATGCTGAAGCTGAAACTCCAGTACTTTGGCCACCTCATGCGAAGAGTTAACTCATGGGAAAATACCCTGATGCTGGCAGGGATTAGGGGCAGGAGGAGAAGGGGATGAGATGGCTGAATGGCATCACCGACTCCACGGACATGAGTTTGAGTAAACTCCAGGAGTTGGTGATCGACAGGGAGGCCTGGCATGGTGCGATTCACGGGGTCGCAAAGAGTCGGACACGACTGAGCGACTGAACTGAACTAAAGGGACTTATAGATACACAATTGAAATGAAAACATATTGAGGAATCTTGTTCCCCTTGGAATTCTCCCACTTTTTGTAATTAAAAAGAAATCTGGCAAATGGCGTCTTTTAACAGATCTTCAAAAAGTTAACAGAAAATGATTGTAAATATTGTTTAAATTGCCTAGAAATATAGGTAGGGCCATTGTCTGTTTTTATAGAACTAGGTGTTCCCATTATTGTAAAGCAAGTTAATAGGTGGGTTATAACATGTTGTGTAGTTTCACCTTGGGGAGGTGTGGCCTACAGAAAAGAAGAATTTGTATCGATGGAGATATGTAGGAAGGAAGAGGAAGAAAGTTCAGGGCAATGAGTTACATCCATTTGCCATAGTTCATTGGGTTGTAATCCTTGAGGATTGATACTTTGTGCAATGGGTCAAAGATGTTAAGGGTCTACAAGGAGAGCAATTATTAATGATTTCTTTAGCATGTCGGTATGGAATTTTCCAAATTTGATGGAATGAGCCAGCATTATTGTGTAATAGAGCATGATGCTCTTCAGGAGTAGCAAAAGAGACAAGTTTATCAGCTTTTTCATTGCCATGAGCCATAGGGCCAGGAAGACAAGAATGTGTTTGAATATGGGTAATATAAATGGGGGAAGTGCAGTTCTTCACAATAGATTGTAGTTCAAGAAAAAGTTGTTGGGTAATAGATTGATTAGAATTTATGGTCGAAGTTTCTATATTTCTTAATACAATTCAGGGGCAATGATTAATCCGGAGTCTTTCAAGCATTGTTGAGCTATGTCAAGCATCTCTTGAGTTTCTAAAACAGATGGAGCTGAAAACAATATGTCATCCATATAATGAATAACAAGAAAATTAGGAAATTGTTTTCTCACAGGTTCAAGGACTTCGGCTACATAATATTGACACATGGTGGGAGAATTCATCATTCCTTGAGGCAAAACAGTCCATTGATACCGTTTATGAGGCCTGATATGATTAGGATAAGGAAGAGAGAAAGCAAATCTCTCTCGGTCTAGAGGGTGTAAAGGTATAGTAAAAAAGCAATCTTGTAAGTCTATAATAATAATATGCTATTTTTGAGGGAAAGTGGTAGGTGATGGAATTCCTGGTTGCAATGCACCCATAGGTATCATAGATGTATTAACTTCTCTAAGGTCTGTTAAAAGACGCCATTTGCCAGATTTCTTTTTTATTACAAAAATGGGAGAATTCCAAGGGGAATAAGATTCCTCAATATGTGTTCATTTCAATTGTGTATTGATAAGTTCTTTAGCAGCCTCTAATTTCTCTTTTGTAAGGGGCCATTGCTCTCTTCAAATAGGCTCGTCAATATTCCAAGTAATTTTAATAATTGCATTGTTTGTTAAGTGAATAGTGGCCCCAAGAAAAATGTGGAAAATATATTTGAGTATGCCATTGCATAAGTAAATCTCTTCCTATTAAATTAAGGGGTGTATCTATCACATAAGGTTGTAATGTTGCAGGCTGGCCTTTTGGTCCCTCACATGGATATATTGGACACTTTGATAAACCTCTTGTACTTTGGTTTGAGAAACTCCTGCAATTTGGCAAGAAATTCTCTGTATAGGACAAGATTTGGGCCATAAATGTTTGGAAATAATAGTAATATAGGATCCAGTATCAAGACCAGAAAATCTTTTGCCATTAATTTTGATGTTTATATTTGGTCATGCATATTCAGATACTATTGATGTCCATAAGGATCGTTTTTGATCTGTATTGGCAAATCCACCTGTCCAGATGTCATCAGAGGAGTTAATAGACATGTAAGGTAAAAGAAATAGTTGGGCAATTTTGTCCCCCTTTTTGAATTGCCATAGTATCTGAGATGACATCATAATTTGAATTTCTCCCTTATAATCTGAATGAATTATTCCAGGGTGAACAGTAATTCCTTTAGAAGTCAAACTAGATTGGCCAAGTAAAAGGCCAAAGGTTTGTGGGGGTAGAAAGAATATCCACCTCATTAGCTTAAGTGGGACCTTATATACTTCTCAACTAGCTGCTGAGAATAGATAAAAAGAATACCTCAATGTTGTAAGAGGTCTATTAGGCCCTTTCCCAAGACATACATCCTGAGATAACTTTGGTACAAGTTTAGCCAGGGAGAACAGGTTCCAGACAATGTCTCTATGCAAGATATACTGTTGCTCTGTAATCAGGGGTACAAGTCTTGAGATACAGATTCCCAGGCAAGATTTGTTACAATTATAGTCATTAACATAGAGCCTCAGAAAAGCATTTCCATGAGTAAGACATTCTGCTGTGTAATCATTAGCTCTGGACCTAAAGCAAGGTCAGTTCTCCGGCAAGATACATGGTTGCACAAGGCTTCAGGAAAGCATGAGTGAGAATGCTTGCCTCCTCCTTCCAGGGCCTTGGACTGCCTGCCTAAGCTTTAACTCTTTCATTTCCTCTTGCTTTTAGGAGAATATGGTTGCTGGGGAAAGGCGGGGGGGGGGGGCGGCGGGGGGTGGAGAAATCGTTCTGTAACTTCTTCCTGCTGGGAAGAGGCATAGACCCTAAATTCTTGAGGCAACATATTCTCCTTGCCCTCATACAGAGGGTCTCTGATCCAGGGGCCCTGAGTAATAGCTAGAGGAGGCAGTGGAAAGTGCAGGAGTGGTGAACAATCACTTGTAACTTAAATGCATAAGCCACTTAGATACAAGGTTCATGATATAGTTGCAGATATAAAAAGCAAACAGCAAGAACAAGATGACTACAATTATTACAGTCAAGATAGTTTTCCACCAAGGAGGGCTTTGTATTTGAGTTTCTACAGCATCACATTGCCCTGTACCGGTTAACATTTCAAAAGTAATTTGGTTTTGGGGAGTGCCAGCTCAAGCATTAGAATTGGCATGATCTCGGGCCACATCCTGAAACCACGTTGTCCACTTAAGCTATTCTCCAAGTTTAAGAAGAGCCCTTATCAAAAGTCGGCAATCATAAGGAACAAAATTTCCAAAAGAAGATGCCATAGCGTTTAAAAGTTCCTTAGCAAAAGGCAAATGAGGGCCGGACACAGTTACAAATTTTTTCATTTGTTGCATGTGCGAAAAATCAATGCCTTCATATTGAGGTATTATTTGCCCTTGGGCTTTGGTATGTCTCAAAACAGGAAAAGCAGAGAAACCGTCGGCCTTAGAGATTCAAGACTGCAAAGCCAGTAACTCAGAAGGCCTACGTTGTGAAGGAGAATGAGTGGATAGTACGTTTTCATAAATACGAGTGCGTGCCAAAGGCTTACCACTGTCATCAAGAAAAGTATTGTCAGCCATAGTGTCAAAAAGAGCCTCAGAAGAATCATTGTCAAGGTCTTCTTGTCCTTGAATTGAGGGGATTTTCAGTTTTGTGTCCTTTGCAAGAAGAAGAAGACGAAAACCAGGGGCAGGGCTGGTAGGAAAATTTTGAAATATTTCCACTTCAGTTCAGTTGCTCAGTCATGTCTGACTCTTTTTTACCCCATGAATCACACCACGCTAGGCCTCCCTGTCCATTACCAACTCCCGGAGTTTACTCAAGCTCATGTCCATCGAGTCACTGATGTCATCCAGCCATCTCATCCTCCGTCGTCCACACCTCCTCCTGCCCCCAATCCCTTCCGGCATCAGGGTCTTTTCCAACTCTTCGCATGAGGTGGCCAAAGTACTGGAGTTTCAGCTTCAGCATCAGTCCTTCCAATGAACACCCAAGACTGATCTCCTTTAGGACGGACTGATTGAATCTCCTTGCAGTCCAAGGGACTCTCAAGAGTCTTCTCCAACACCACAGTTCAGAAACATCAATTCTTCAGCGCTCAGCTTTCTTCACAGTCCAACTCTCACATCCATACATGACCACTGGAAAAACCATAGCCTTGACTAGACGGACCTGTGTTGGCCAAGCAATGTCTCTGCTTTTTCATATGCTATCTAGGTTGGTCATAACTTTCCTTCCAAGGAGTAAGCGTATTTTAATTTCATGGCTTCAATCACGATCTGCAGTGATTTTGGAGCCCCCCAAAATAAAATCTGACACTATTTCCCCATCTATTTCCCATGAAGTGCTGGGACCAGACGCCATGATCTTAGTTTTCTGAATGTTGAGCTTTAAGCCAACTTTTTCACTCTCCTCTTTCACTTTCATCAAGAGGCTTTTTAGTTCCTCTTCTCTTTGTTGTTCTAAGTGAGCCTTTTGTAAAGTTTCATCATCTAATTAATATTCATGTAACAAGTGTTCTGCCTGTTGTCAAATATTGGGGGGTGGGGGGGAGGCTAGAATAACCTTGAAATGTCAGAACCACAGATTGAATAAGAGCCCATAAGGGACAGAAATCTATTGGAATATTTTACTCCGTCTTGAGGCTCATTCAACATTCTATTTTTTTTTTTTAACATTCTCTTTAATCTCGTTCCAAATTTCTAAATTGAAACTGCCTTCATCAGGGAACCAGGGATAATGTTCAACCACCGTTTGGAGACAAGCCTCTATTAGCTGACACAAAACCGAAATTCCTTGAACTTTACATAGATGATGAAGTCAAGTAGAGAAGTGGTGGGTCTTTCCAGCCATTTGTCCCATATCCCCGCACTTACCAACCTCCGGAGGTCAACAGTCACTCCGTCCGCTTGCCAAGGGCCTCTCCAGGTCCCTGTTCGGGCGCAACTTGTTATGGTCTTTACAGACTGGGACGTGGGGACTGGAGTCGATGAAAAGAAGGCAAAGAAAAGAAGGACATGGGGGACCCAAGTCTCGAGTGAAACAAGGGTACTTTATTTACAGAAACGCATGCTTATATATCTTCAATAAAATGATTACTCAGCCATTAAGAATGAAATCCCATCAGTTGCAACAAAAAGGGTAGTCCTGTAAGTAAACGGTCACTGAAGAGACTCACTGAAGGGAGTCACTGAAGGGAATCCAAGCAGGTGCCCTTTCCCATCATCTCAGTCCTGAGAACTGCATGCAGCTCTGCTCATTCCTGTATTCCAGTAACTGATAAGGAACAGAGAGTCCTTGAGAAACGATGCACAAAGGAAGAAAATGCAACATATTGGATCCCTTAAAGTTGAACATCCCCTGACACTTATCCAGAGCTGACTTTAGTAGATTCCTGTCAGGGAATGTTTAACAGGAGGATTCCTATGTGCTGTTTCTCATAAATCCTCTGTTCC
Source organism: Cervus canadensis (assembly GCF_019320065.1). Classification (NCBI taxonomy): domain Eukaryota; kingdom Metazoa; phylum Chordata; class Mammalia; order Artiodactyla; family Cervidae; genus Cervus; species Cervus canadensis. Next base: position 76,218,711 of record NC_057392.1, read on the forward strand.
TTATCAGTTTCTGTTCTCAGAAACCAGTGGAATGGTGCACCGCACCATTCTCATAGGATGAGACGGGCTTGAATCTCCTTCAGTAAACATTCTCCTTATGACTAAACCGCTTAGTCTCGATGCTCTTTCTTGAGATATGGATTGTCTCCTGAACTTGTGACCATTATTAATCCCTTGTTCCCTTGGTAACAGTTGCTATACGCTTGGATTTCTGATCTTTATCATCATCGAAAGAAATTTCTTCTACAACAACCTGTATATACTCACAGAAAGATCATTAAAGCACCTTTGCTCCATCAGACCTTGGTTCCCCGTGTCTTTCTTTCTTTCTTTCACTTTCTTATCGTTGACTCTGGACCGCCAGGTTCCGGTCCATTAAAGGACCCCAGCAAGTGAAGCCCGAACAGGGACTCTGGTATACACGGCATTTCGGACAGAGTGACTCAGGGCCTATTGACGTTGGGACCTACTGAGGTTGGTAAGCATTAAGACACGGGTCAAACGGCTGGAAAGCCCCATCATTTCTCTACTTCACTTCACCATTTGTTTAAAGCGCAGGGACTTTTGGTTTCATGCCAGTGAATAGAGGCTTGCTTTCAAACAGTGGTTAAATGTAATCCTTGGTTCCCTGATAAAGGCAGTTCTGATTTAGAAATTTCGGACCGGGTCAAAGAAAATGTTGAACGAGCCCCCAGGCAGGGAAAAAATATTCCAGTTGATTTCTGGCCCCTATGGGCTCTCATTAAAGCTGTAACTCTGCCATTTCAAGGTAAATTCTAGCCCTCCCAATATTCGACAACAGACAGAACACTTACTGTGTGAATATCAACTAGATGATAAAACTTTACAGAAGGCCCAATTAAAACAACATACAATATTGCACAATTTTCCTACTAGCCCTGTCTCAGCTGCTCCAAATGCTCCTCCTCTGCCAGCAGGCACAGATCCAAGTCTCTCCTTTGTTAGAACCTAATGATTCTGACAATGACTCTCCTAACACATTTCTTGACACCAAAAACTGGCAATGCTTTTCTGGACAAAAATGATAAGTCCTGGGCACAGACTCATATTTCCAAAAAATCAGTAGTTACTCGCTCTCCTCCGCGACACAGGCTCTCTGAATTACTGGCTTTGCGATCACAAGTCTCTGATACCGATGGTTTCTCCATCTTTCCAGTTTGAAGAAATCCTGATGCTCAAGGGCACATAGTACCTCAATATGATGGTATTCATATTTTTTACATGCAACAAATGAAAAAGGCTGTAACTATATATGGCCCACATTCGCCTTTCACTGAAGAGCTTCTAAATGTTGTGACATCTTCTACTGGAAATGTTATTCCCTATGATTGAAGAACTTTAACAAAGCTCTCCTTAAACCAGAATATCTTCAATGGACAATGTGGTTTCCTGATATAGCCAGAGATCATGCTAACAAGAATGCTCGAGCTGGCACTCCCCAAAACCAAATTACTTTTGAAATGTTAACTGGCGCCAGACAATTTGATACCATAGAAGCTCAAATACAATGCCCTCCCTTATGGCATGAACAATTAAAAACAGTGGCCCTTGAAGCTTGGGATCAAATTACTCCTCAAAGAGAGCCTACAGGTAGCTACACTAAAATATTACAAGGACCTAATGAAAGTTATGCTGATTTTTCAGCTAGATTAGAAACTGCTATTTCCCGTACTGTAATTGGAGAAGAAGCCAAAAAACAGCTAGAGAAATTACTTGCTTATGAGAATGCAAATCAGGAATGTCAAAGAGCTATCACTCCAATTTGTGAGACTGGGACTATTATTGATTATTTGAAGGCTTGTGGCATGCAATCTAGGATCAGAAACTCAAAAGATGCAAATGCTAGCTGAGACAATGGCTGCTGCCTTTAGAAAGGGAAATGAAGGATACTTTACATGTGGAGATAAAAAGTTTTAAAGAGGGACTGCCCTAAGAGCTAATAAAAAAACTTCCAAGAATCTGCCCTCGCTGCCCTAGCAGAATGCATTCGGCCAAAGATTGTAAATCTAAATTTGATATTGAGGGAAAAGCTATTCCAGGAAACGCCAAACAGGGGACCCCCCGCCCAGGTCCCCTACAACAAAAACCAGGGGAAAATTCTATCTTTTCCCTCAAACCCTCAACATCTGGCAGTGCTGCCATCAGTATACCAGCCCTATATGATTTTTTTCCTTTACCCTCAAGCAGTCCCTTCTAGAGTACCTACCAGACTTTTTGGACCCCTGCCACCACAAACCTTTGGTCTTTCACTTGGCCAATCTAGTTTGACTTCTAAAGGAATTACTGTTCACCCTGGAATAATTGGTTCAGATTATAAAGGAGAGATTCAAATTATGATGTCATCTCGGATTCTATGGCAATTCAAAAAGGGGGACAAAATTGCTCAATTACTTCTTTTGCCTTAAATTTCCAAACATTCATGGCCCAAATCCTGGCCTATACAAAAAATCTCTTGCCAAATTGCAGGAATTTCTCAAACCAAAGTATAAGAAATTTATCAAAATGTTCAAATCTAGGCATATGAAGGACCAAAAGGCCTGCCTGCAACATTAAGACCTTATGTGATAGATGCACTGCTCAATCAAATAGGAAGGGACTTACTTATGCAATGGCCAACTCAGATACACATTCCACATTTTTCCTAGGGGTCACTGCTCATTTAAAAAACAAAGCAATTATTAAAATAACTTGGAAGAATGATGAGCCTATTTGGACAGAACAATGGCCCCTTACGAAAGAAAAATTACAGGCTACTAAGAACTTATAGACACACACTTAGAATTAAAACATATTGAGGAATCTTACTCTCCTTGGAACTCTCCTATTTTTGTTATAAAAAAGAAATCTAACAAATGACGTCTCTTTACAGACCTTAGAAAGGTTAATGCATCTATGAAACCTATGGGTCCACTACCACCAGGGATCCCATCACCTACTAGTATTCCTCAGAAGTGGCACATTATTAGTACTGATTTACAAGATTGGTTTTTGAATATACCGTTACACCCTTTAGACCGAGAGAGATTCACTTTCTCTCTCCCTTTTCCTAAACACATCGGTCCTCATAAGAGATTTCAATAGAATGTGTTACCTCACGGTATGCTTAACAGTCTGACTATTTGTCAAAATTTTGTAGCCAAGGCTTTACATCCAATGTGACAGCAATTCCCTCATGCATATATCATTAATAATATACTATAACTACAAAAAGGAGAAATTACATTTTTGACACTGAATGCCCATGATATACTTTAGACTCCAGAAAAAACTGATTAAAATAAAATCTTTTTTGAAATTTCAAAACCAACTCTTCTTACACGTGCAGTTAGGAAAAGGTTAACTTGTTAAAATACATTTTTGGAGCTCCAATTCTGCCTGGGAAACAAAAACAGGCCTAAGAAAAAACCTAAAGTTAACTGTTATCATGTCCTTGGGATACACAGCCACTCTATCTGGGACTCCAGCCATAAGTAAATTGGTGGAACTAAAAAAAATATATATATATATATACATATGTATATATATATATATATATATAAGATATTTTAAATTGCAAGGAGAAAGCTATATCTGTCTATCTAAAATTATCTGTGTCTCAACATATGTCTCTCTTTTTGGATAATATGAAATTAATGAGTTCTATTTAAATTCAAGTTCACATGAACTGAAAAATATTCAATATTAAATATAATGCTTCTTTAAATATAAATATAATTTAAATATAATTGCTTGCAAATCTAATTAAGACATGTCTTACATCATCAACATTATATAATACTTTTATTGTGCCTAGATTTAAGGTAAACTAAATTTGTCAACAAAAAAGTTAACTCTTTATATATATATATATATATATATATATATATATGTAAATATATATATATGTAAATATATAAATGAAAAGTTTTAGACAAACCCTATTAAAAATAATTCTATTTTAAAAAGGTGTATCTAAAATAATCTCTTAGGATTGGGTAACTTAAATTCCTAAAATTGTACTAAACTAAATGATAAAAGTTTATTCAATAGCTAGGTCATGTCCAAATAAAGTAAGATTTTAAAACATTAATTACTGAACACTAACTTCCTCTTACAAAAAGTTTTTCTTGCAGAAAAACTAAAGAGATTTTAGACTATTAATAAATATATATAAATATTTATATAATAAACAAAAAGATATCCACCAATGTATAAAATGCTAATATACAAGACACTTCATAGTTGCTAAAGAAAAGTAATTTGTATGCTTTTGATAAAAAGATAGAAGAAATGGCAAAGAAAATGATGAATACAAAAACATAAAAAAGGTTTATGACAAATCAAAGAGAATTTTATGGCAAATGGATGTAACTCATTGCCCTGAACTTTCTTCCTCTTCCTCCTTACATGTCTCGATTGATACAAATTCTTCTTTTATATGGGCCACACCTCTCCCAGGTGAAACTACACGACATGTTATAACCCACCTGTTAGCTTACACTGCAATAATGAGAACACCTAATTCTATAAAAACAGACAATGGCCCTGCCTATATTTCTAAGCAGTTCAAACAATTTTTACATCCATTCCCTATTAAACAGATTACAGACATCCCTTATAATCCACAAACACAAGACATAGTTAAACAAACACATCACACACTGAAACTACAAATAAAAAACTAAATAAGGGGGAAAACACAGGAACACTTTTATCTTCCTTATCCAGCAGACTTTACTAGATTCCAACCCAATATATTCTTTAAGCCTGTAACTATTGTTAATATAGCTTTATTTGTTTTAAATTTTATAAACTTACCGCAAGGTGCTATCTTGACAAGAGCAGAAGAACATTTTGAGGAATTGAAGGACTCTTCTCCTCCTCTGCCCATTTGGTACCAAGACAGGTTGAATAGACAATGGAAATCTGGGAAATTAATCTTACAGGGAAAGGGGTATGCTTGTATTTCCCCAGATGGATCCAATGAACTCACATGACTTCCTCTTCGGAACATCCGACCCAATGGGGCCCCCCCGGCCTTCAAGATAGAGGTCAGACAACAACCACCCCAGGAGGAAGAAATTCCAATATGGGCCATGGCGGCTCTAAAGATCTCCAGAAAGCGCCACCCTCAGCGGCATCAACCTTATGATCTCCCCTCTTGGGTACAAAGAAAAACCCTTACTAATCAAGCTGAAAATCTGATTTCTCAACAGAGAATGCCTCGGAGTCCTGAAAATATTTTTGTTGCCCGGCTTGCTTTTGCCTCCTACCCCCAACTCGCCCCCCTGCTTGAGCTGAACTTATTAATCACACTTACTGGGCTTACAGACTCAACCCCCCTTTACTTCAGGTCATAGAATCGACGGAGAGAGGGCCAATCGTATTAACCAATGACTCCATACATATGCCTTCTCCCTGGAACCTTAAAGGGCCCTCACACCCTGAAAAAGGGAAACTAATTAATATCTCTAGGTTATGAAGTCCTTCCATTGTGTATGGGCCCAGCAAAATTATGCATAAACGTTAGCCGAAAAACTTGGGCTTTTGCCCTGCCTCCAAAAGAGGACTTTAGGACGATGCTGAGATTATTTACTGCCCTTTCTTTGTCTGTGAACCATGTTTGTACCACTGAAACTTTAGGGAAAGAGTTAGGGAACGAACAAAGAACAACACCATGCAAAGGGTTTACTAATAACAACTTTAAATATGCTCTGGTTCGTTGGGACAAATGTCAGGCCAAATCAGGAAAATTAATGTCTGTGGCTAATCATACAATTGTCGATTGGGGACCCCATGGTATGTGGTTATCTAACTGCTCAGATGATATTAACAGCACTGTGTGTGATTATGCTACTCAAGTACCATGGGTTACTAACACTGCAATGGAACATCACCATGACAAAGGACTTCTTGGGTGGCTTGACGGTGGAATGGCACCCCCTCGTCCTCCAATCGTCCTCGATAAACAGATTGGGCCTGAACAATGGGACATCTGGAAACTTGCTGTGAGCTCCGAAGAACTTGGGACTTGGACTGGACATTTCACAGGGACCAATCGTAGTCATAGAAACTATTTCTTTCGTTATAATCAATCATATGTCATACAAGCTTATGTTCCCCTTCCTTGTATTCTAGCTATAGGAAGTTTACAATTCAGTAAGACTTTACATTCTGAAACTTGTATAAATTGCAAATTATATACTTATCTCTTCTGTTTCCTTAAGAAATGAATCCCTTTTGAGTCTTCGATCTTGACGTAGTCTATGGTTACCAATCAATCTCCAGTGGCCCTGGGAAGAAGGTCCCATGGCTGGACTTGCTTCCTGGTTACTTACTAAACTGCTCCGGTGATCTAAACGATTCATCGGATGGCTGATTCTTGGCATTCTGGGATTAACAGCTATTTGCACCACTGCTGCCGTCACTGGTGTTGCTTTACAAACCTCAATTCAAACACATAACTTTATCCAAAATTGGACTAAAGATCCTCATACTATGTGGGCCACTCAGGCTCAGAGAGATGAGGATATTCAAGATGAAATACAGGAACTAAAAACAGCCATCAAATGGGTTGGAGATCAATAAATAGATGTACAACAACAGGTGATGCTAAAATGTGATTGGAATTCTACTCAATTTTGTGTTACTCCTGTTCAAGTCAATAATAGTACCTACAACTGGGAACCAATCAAATTTCATTTACAAAACATACATGATAATTCCCCTCTAAATGTACAAGTATTACAAAAAGAAATCTTTGAAACCTTTTCTAAAAATCTGCCCTCTTCCACTAATTTGGAAACTAGCTGAACAACTAGCTGATCAATTATCTGGGCTAGAGGCACGCGGATAGTTTTAAAGCATTACTCACAGCATCAGGTCTGGAACTGTAATCTGGGTGATTGTCTTGATGATTGTATTTGTTGTTTACCATTGCCTTCATGCAAAAATTGTTAAAAGAAACTCAAATGGTCAGAACCCTTTTTAACAAATATTGTAAATAAATAAGGGGGAATTGTCAGTGAATGTTGAACAGGAGGATTCCTACGTGCTGTTTCTCCTAAATCCTGTTCCTTATCAGTTTCTGTTCTCAGAAACCAGTGGAAAGGCATGCCGCTCCCAGGTCTGAAGTCATAGCATGAGACATGTTTGAATCTCCTTCAGTAAACATTCTCCTTAACGACAAAACTGCTCAGTCTCGATCCTCTTTCTTGAGATATGGATTGTCTCCTGACCTTGTGACCATTATTAATCCCTTGTTCCCTTGTTAAGGGTTGCTGTACCTTTGGCTTTATGATCTTTATCATCCGCGAAAGAAATTTCTTGTACAACAGCCCACATATACTCACAGAAAGATCATTAAAGCACCTTTGCTCCATCAGAGCTTGGGTCCCCGTGTCTTTCTTTCTCTCTCTTGCACTTTCTTATTGTTGACTCCGGAAAGCCAGATTCCGGTCCATTAAAGGACCCGAACAGATTGCAATGCAATATATTCTTTAATCCTACAACTATTGTTAATACAGCTTTATTTGTTTTAAATTTTTTAAACTTACCGCAAGGGGATATTTTGATAAAAGCAGAAAAAGATTTTGAGGCATTGAAGGATACCTCCCTTCCTCTGCCCATCTGGTATCAAGGCGGGTTGACTCAACAATGGCAATCTGGAAAATTAATATTACAAGGAAAGGGGTATGCTTGTATTTCTCCAGATGGACCCAAAGAAATCAGCTGGCTCCCTCTTCGGAAGATCCGCCCCAGGGAAGCCACCGGCATTCAAGATAGAGAAGAAACAGCAAAATCACCAGGAGAAGGAGTTTCCAGTAGAAGCCATGGCAACTTTATAAATTTCCAACAAATGCTGCACTCGAGGTAATTGAACTTATGACCTCTCCACTTGGGGACAGATAAAAACCCTTATTAATCAAGCTGAAAATCTGGTTTCTCAACAGGGAATGCCTCGGAATCCAGAAAATATTTTTGTCGCTATGCTTGCTTTTGCTTCCCCCGCTCAGGCTGACTTGATTAATCACACTTATTGGGCTTATATACCTAATCCCCCTTTATTGCAGGTTGTAGAACAGACAGATATAGGACCAGTTGTATCCACTAAAGACTCAGTACATACGCCTCCTCCTTGGAGTTTGGAGGGGCGCTCTCAGACTGAGGAAGAAGGAAGATTAATTAACATTTCTCTAGGCTACGAAGTCCTTCCTTCATGAATGGGCCCAGCAGAATTATGTATTAATGTTAGTCGACAAACGAGGGCTTTCATCCTGCCTCGAAAAAAGAACTTCCGCACATTGTTTAGACTGTTTACTGCCCTATCCTCTTATGAGAACCATGTCAATACTACCAAAACTCTAGGAAAAGGACAAAAGTTGGAAGGGATTTACTTATAAGGATTTTAAATATACTCCTGTTCATTGAGATACATGTCAAGCTAAAGCATGGAAATTAATGTTTGTGGCCAGTTACACCATTGTTGATTGGGGACCCTATGGTATGTGGTTATCTAACTGCTCAGATGATATTAACAGTACTATGTGTGATTATGTTACTCAAGTAACATGGAAGATTACCAACAGTTCAATGGAACACTTTCACGACAAAGGACTCCTTGGCTGGCTTTACAGCGGAATGGCACCTCCTTGCCCACAAAACAGCCTCATTAAACGAATTGGGCCTGAACAATGGGACATCTGGAAACTTGCTACAAACACTGAAAAACTTGGAACTTGGACTGGTCATAGTCATAGTAACTATTCCTTCCATTATAATCATTCATATTTTATACAAGCTTGTGTTCCCCTTCCTTTTGTTATAGCCATAGGAAACTTAAAATTTAATAAGACTTTATGTTCTGAGGCTTATATAGACTGCAAATTGTATACTTGTCTTAATTTCTCTATTTCTCTAAAAAATCCCTTTTGATTCTTTGATCTCGATGTAGTCTGTGGTTGCCAGGAGATCGCCAATAGCCCTGGAAAGAGGGTCCGATGGCAAGACCTGCCTCCCAGTTACTCACTAAATTACTGCAACGAGATGGTTGATTCTTGGCATTTTGGGGTTGATAGCCATTGGCATCACTGCTGCTGTCACAGACATTGCTTTACAAACTTCAAATCAAACACAAAACTTTATTCAAAATTGGACTAAAGATGCTCATACTATATGGGTCACTCAGGTTCAGATAGACGAAAAAGTTCAGGATAAAATTCAGGAATTAAAAACAGCCATCCAATGGGCTGGAGATCAATTAATAGATTCACAAAAACAAGTATTATTAAATTGATTGGAATTCGACTCAATTTTGTATCACTCCTCTTCGGTTCAACCATAGTGCTTACAATTCGGAACAAATCAAATTTCATTTGTAAAATATACATGACAATGCTTCCTTATATGTACAATTGCTGCAAAAGGAAATCCTTGAAACCTGCTCTCAGAGTCTACCCTCTTCCAACAATTTGGAAACCTTAGCTGAACAGCTCGCTGCTCAATTATCTGGGCTAGACCCTCGAAGATGGTTTCAAGGCATTACGCATAGTATTGCACCTGGAACTATTAACACTGATAATTATCCTGGTGATTACACTTGTAATAAACCAATGCCTTTAACTAAAATTGTTCAGACTAAACAAACTCAATTGGTCAGGGCCTTTTCCACAAAAAGTATCAACAGTCACCCCCAATCATGAAATAATAAAAAAGGGGGAACTGTCAGGGGACATTCAACTTTAAGAGATCCAATATGTTATTTTCTTCTTCTGTCTGCCGTTTCTCAAGGACTCTCTATTCCTTATCAGTTCCTGGAAAACAGGAAAGAGCAGAGCTGCACGCAGTTCTCAGGACTGAGATCATGAGAAAGGGCACTTGCTTGGATTCCTTTCAGTGACTCCCTTCAGTGACCTTTTACTTAAAGGTAATCTATTCAGTTATGCTCCTCTTACTCAGGATATGGAATGCTTTCTGGGCCTTTGAAGATTACTATTTGCTTGGCTTTGTTTCTGCTCAATTTTTTTACTGCCTTAAAGCTGCCTTGTATGAAGATACATAACCATGCGTTTCTGCAAATAAAGCACCCTTGTCTCACTCGAGACTTGGGTCCCCTGCGTCCCTCTTCTCGTTGACTCCAGTCCCCAGGTCCCAGTCTACAAAGACCGGGACAGCTCTGTCTTCAATTTTCATAAATAAGAGTAACTCTTCTTTAATCATACATACAACAGTTATTTCTATCCAATGGAGAACATGACCCTTTTCCTATGCATTGTTCCTAGCACACCACTGGTCCCTGGTAACTGTCCCTCTCCTCCTACGAAAAGCCCAGTCCTTTTAACATCTTGACTACTCTTCTCAAGGTCAGTTGGTAGAATATTATGTTTTATAACAGGCTGGACTATGTATGGAAAGGCTTCCAGATCCTACTGACCATGATGAGTCATGTCTTAGGTTTACATTATTTTCTGCCCTCCCTGTTCCTAATTCACACACACTACTGAATTTCATAATTCAGGCTGTGTGTTTTTCCAGAAAACACGGATCTGAATGAATCGTACCTAATGAAGTTGGCCCCTTCATCTCACTGATTCCTTCCCAGAGACCATCATGAAACACATGTAGCAAATGCGTTTGATCAATGTATTACCAAAGCCAAGCTCTTAGAGCTCACCATGCAACAGGCCAAAAAACTGAGAGATTACTTGTTGGGCAGGGAATATTGACTTTATTCAGAAAGCCAGGAGACCAAAAAGATGCTGGATTACTGTCCCAAAGAATCATCTTTCTGGAGTTAAAATTCGGGTTTCTTTTATACGAAAAGATCTCTATAGCTTCTCTTCAAATATGGACTTATTACAGTTGCTGACTACCTGAACTAAAGTCATCAGAGAATACATAAAGTGAAAAAGGTAAAGATTTGTCACAACCACTGAGTCTGGGAAGTATGGCCCCATTATGTTCCTGTCTTGTGACTTTTGGGTAAGATCCTTGCCACACACATTACATTGCTGTGTGTTTTCTACAGGATAAATACTCTGATACTACTGGCAAGATGTGAGCTGTGAGGACAGGGTTTTTTTTTTCCACATTTGTGAAACTGGTGAGGAATCTTTCTAGAATGAATTCATGTTCTAAAGACCTGACTAATAAATACATACATATCTGGCTTCTATCCAGTATGAATTTTCTCATGAAGCCTAAGAGGTTGCCACACTCATCATATTTGTATGGTTCTTCAGTAGTATGAATTCTCTGACCAACAGTAGGGTGTGAAGTTTGAACTTTGAATTTTGAAGACTTCTACCATATACCACATTCACCTAAGTTTTTTTCATGTATGGATTTTCTGATGTTTAGAGAGTGCTGAGACCTGAGTAAAGGATTTTCCACACTCGAAACATTTGAAAGGTTTCTCTATATGTATTCTCCGATGACTTGTAAGGTGTGAATTTCGACTGAAGAACTTGCCACACTCATTACATCTGTAAGGTCTCTCTCCAGTATGAATTCTCCAATGAAGGCGGAGATGTGGTTTTTGACCGAAGACTTTTCCACACTCATCACATTTGTAAGGTTTCTCACCAGTATGAACTGTCTGATGACTTAAAAGGGTTGACTTTACACGAAAGGCTTTGCCACACTCATCACATTTGTAAGGTTTCTCTCCAGTATGAAATCTCTTATGACTTATAATCTGTGAATGCTGACTAAAGTGCTTGCCACACTCATCACATTTGTAAGGTTTCTCTCCTGTATGAACCCTCTGATGACCAGCAAGGTATTCATTTCGGCTAAAGACTTTGTCACATATATCACATTTAAATGATTTCTTTCCTGTATGAATTTTCTCATGTCTCCTGAGGTGTGAGCTGGAAGTAAAGGTCTTGCCACACTCATCACATCTGTAAGGTTTCTCACCAGTATGAACTGTCTGATGACTTAAAAGGACTGACTTTACACGAAAAGCCTTGCCACACTCATCACATTTGTAAGGTTTCTCACCAGTATGAACTGTCTGATGATATAAAAGGACTGACTTTACACGAAAAGCCTTGCCACACTCATCACAACTGTAAGGTTTCTCACCAGTATGAAGTGTCTGATGCCTTAAAAGGACTGACTTTACACGAAAGGCCTTACCACACTCATCACAATTGTAAGGTTTCTCTCCAGTATGAACAGTCTGATGACTTAAAAGGACTGACTTTACACGAAAGGTCTTTCCACACTCATCACATTTGTAAGGTCTCTCTCCAGTATGAAATCTCTTATGCCTTCTGAACTGTGAAGAGTGACTATAGTGCTTGCCACACACATTACATTTGTAAGGTTTCTCTCCAGTATGAACCCTCTGATGATCAGCAAGGTATGCATTTTGGCTGAAGACTTTGTCACATATATCACATTTAAATAATTTCTCTCCTGTATGAATTTTCTGATGTCTCCTGAGCTTTGAGCTGTCAGCAAAGGTTTTGCCGCACTCATTACATTGGCAACTTCTCTTTCTTGCAGGGATAGTCCGATGACTTACAAGGAATGAATTCTGACCAAAGATTTTATCGCATACATCACACTTATGTAAGTTTGCTCCTGAGTGGATTATCTGATGTCTAGCAAGGGTGGAGCTATCATTAAAGGTTTTGCCACACTCATTACATTTGTAACATTTCACTTCAGAATGAATTTTCAAATGACGTGCAAGCTGTGAACTTTGATCAAACAATTTGTCACCGACTTCACGTTTATGTAGTTTCTCTCTTGTGTGGATGGCCTGATGTTTAATGAGGCATGAGCCCTTAAGACAGGCTTTCCCACACTCATCACATTTGTAAGGTTTTACCCTGTGTGCTTTGAGGTCTTGTGTTATTACTGAAGGATTCATAAAATCATCCCCATATATATTAGAAACACTGGTTTGGACACAAGGAGGACTTCTTTGAAGTGGTGAAAATGACAAACTGTTGTTGACAGAACTCTCAACTTCGTTATATTCAGAAGTTATCCCACCAGTTTGAAGTATCTGCAGTTTATCCTGAAAGTTAAACCCAAGCCTGTTTCCAAAGGGCGTGATTCCTGCATCCTTTCTATCATGTGAATCTCTTCCATCAGGCACATTTCCATCAAGGCTTACAGGTGCTCCTTTCTGATTTCTTTTGTCATCTCTCCCCTGACACTCAAAGTCACACATATTTTCCTGAGTTTCCCAAAGATGAAAATGTTTGATTTCATAGCTTTCAGGTCTTCCCAGCATCAATGTTTGGAGTGGCTCTCGTTTATCACTGTTCACTTTGGGTTCTAAATGCTTGATCACATGTGTAGGAGAGATATCTACAAGATAAAAAGAACCATAGGTATCCTGCTGACAATGATTCAAAACCAAATGTTTCATGTTCAACATCTATTACACCAAAAGTAATACTTACACCAAGTTATGACACACAACAATGATGACCTTAAGTCTTTAGAAACACTAAAGGAATAGAATTCTTAACTTAAGAAAGCATGATAACATAAATTCACCATTAAGGTAACCTAGTTTTAAAAACCATATGCCAAACACACTCATATTGGACAATCTTATGCCCACTCTCAAAAACAGAGTATTTTTCTATGAGGACCTCTAGGAACGTATCAATCGACAGTTGTCTCAAATTGAAAAGAAAAATATTACACTATCACTTTGTATACGTATTTTGCATACGTACTGTACACAAATAAATTCTAAACAATATATTATATATTGTAACAGTAAATAATCCAAAACCAAGCTTACCCAATTAATAATTAACTATTCATAATTGGTTGTTAACAACTGAAAAGAAATGAGAAAATGAAGAATATGACTAAAACAATTTTTTGGAAACAACAGTTTTCTAAATCTGCTATAGAACTACGTACCCAAAAAGAAAGGCATTTTACAATGTTAACAAGTAGTATGTGTCAGCTGTAGTGCAGAATACACACTAAAGGACCATCATCTGTAAATGATACATAAACTGAGACGTAAAATATTCACCAGTTTTCTAACAGCCAAGAACCAAAGCAATCCCTGCCTATGTTGTTGTTGTTCAGTTGCTCAGTTGTGTTTGAGTCTTTGCAACCCCGGGGACAGTACCCACTGGACTCCTCTGTCCATGGGATTTCCCAGGCAAGAATAATGGAGTGGGTTGCCATTTCCTTCTCCATGGGATCTTCCTGACTCAGGGATCAAACCTGCATCTTCTGCATTAGCAGGTGAATTCTTTACCACTGAGCCACCAAGGAAGGCTAATCTCTAGCCATGCACTGTTCTTAATTACCTGGTTTTTGGCACCAAAATGTAATAAATAAAAAGCGAGTGCTTTGTGTACTTATTGACTAGGGCCAAACACAATATTGCTGAAAAATGTTGCAAGTGAAAAGCATACAAGATATAATGTAGTTGAGGTTTGACAGAAAACAAAATTCTGTAAAGTAATTATTCTTCCAATTAAAAAATAAAATTTTAAAAAGATATAATGTAGATAAAGTCATATCATAAAGAACATGACAGAATACAGATATTACCTTTTGTAAACAGGTAAATTTTGAGTATTTACTATAAAACATGCACTACTGTAAGCCAACGGACAGCACTAATTTGCTTTAAAAGGCTTCAGGTAAATTAACATGTTTTTCTCTAATCAGAGCAGGAAACACACCTAATTGGCCCACAAAGTGGTAAGAGAACCAGGAGATGAATCTGAACATACAGACTGGGAATACTTATTTGTAAACATGACTACCCACCAAGGAGTAGATTAGAAAATATTAAAAAGAAAAACAACAACAACAAGGAACTTAGAAAGAAAATACCAAGGAAGATACAAGACAGAAGTAGTCTGTTTAACTATTATTCACCATCCCATCTCGAAATGGTTTGTGAGTCATCATGGATGCACAGAGTGATTGAGGTCATGTCCTGAGAAACTTGTTCAATAAATGACCAAAAATTATCTTTACAGTGAGAGCATGTAGAAGGTGGAGGGATGCGGTAGGTAAGAATAATGTTTCCATCCATATCAAGGTACTATGTGAGGAATGGTCAGGACTAACAGAGGGCCTGCGTGGAGCATAGGGTACACAGGCTGATGTCAGATATCAGCTTGGGACTGCATGTCTTTGTGAAAATAACTGAGAGCGCAAACTAATATACTGACCTGAAAAGAAAAGAACTGGTTCAGCAAGTTTATGGGCATTATACTATGGGTACGGGACAGAAACAAGAGAGATTTTAAGAGTGACTGTGATATATGGAGAAAGCAGGATAATACTATTTACAATGTAAGGTATCCAACTGTGAAATTTGTGAGTTACAATGGAATGCTTATATTCAAGAAAAACATACACAATATTCCAGGACATTGTGTAAGAATCTTATTAGCAGAAATCAGAAGGAACATCCAGGAAAAGGCTATCTAAACCTGGGTTCCTCTGCCAAGTATGACTAACCTCTCTATTGGACATTTACTTCATTTCTTCTTCCACACATGTTCATCTCAAGATCGAGGAGTATCAAAGAAAAGGAGGGATTGAAACTGACTCTGGAGGACCTTCCCAGTTACAAAAGCCTTTCTGAGCCTTTTGCGTTTGTAGAAAAAGACTTTATTCTCCTAGACTTTCCCTGAGTTCAAAAGAGTAGATTCAAACAGTTTCTAATACATAAAAGGATCATAAACCATGATCAAGTAGGATTTATAGCAGGGATGCAAGATTTCTCGATATCCACAAATTATTCAGAATGATACACCACATTAACAGTTGAAGACTAAAAACCATATGATCATCAATAGATGCAGAAAAGATTGTGACAAAATTCAAGTGCCATTTATGATAAGAACCCTTCAGAAAGTCAGCACAGATGGACCCTACCTCAACATAATTAAGACTGTATATGTCAAACACACAGCTAACATCATACTCAACAGGGAAAAACTGAAAGCACTCCCCTTAACACCATGAACAAGACAAGAATGTTCACTATTTCCACTTGTATTAAACATATTTTTGGAAGTCCTAGCCACAACAATCAGAAAAGAAAAAGAAATAAAAGGAACTGAAGTTTAGAAAAATAAAAAAGAAGTAAAACTGTCACTCTGATGGTACACACAGAAAATCCCGAAGATGCCACCAGATGACTACTAGACCTCATCAATGAACACAGTAAACTTCTTGGACACTAAATATAAAGAAAACTGCTGCATTTCTATACACTGATAATGATAAATCAGAAAGTGAAATTAGTCAAACAATCCCATTCACCATCTCATAGAAAACAATAAAATTCTAAGCAATAAACCTATCTAAAAAGTCAAAAGAACTGTACTCATAAAACTGTAAGAAGCTGATGACTGATACCAAAGATGACACAAACAGATGGAAATTGTATACCATGTTCTTGGACTGAAAGAAGTAACACTGTCAAAATGACCATACTATCCAAGGCAATCTACATATTCAATGCAACCCTTATCAAATTAACAATGACATATTACATAAAACAAAGAAAAATTTAATTTGCACCAAAATACAAAACACTCTGGTATCTAAAATGATCTTGAGAAGGAAGAACAGAGCTGAAGGAATGATGTTCCCTGACTCAGACTAAACCACAAACTTACACTCATCACAGTAATATGATAACGGCACAAAACAGGACACAGATCAGTGGAACAGGATAGAAAACCCAGAAATAAACCAATTTACTTATAGTCAATTATTCCATAACAAAGGAGGAAAGAATATAGAATGAAGAAGTCTCTTTAATAAGTAATGCTGGGATAAATGGATAGTTACATGAAAAACAATGAAATTACAACATTCTCTAACACCACATAAAAAATAAACTCAAAATGTATTAAACATCTAAATGCAAGACCAGATACTATTAAATTCATAGTGGAAAACAAATGCAAAACATTGACATAAATGTCAGCAGTTTTTTTGGATCTATCTCTTAGAGTCATGGTAAGAAAAGCAAAATCAAACAAATGAGATCTAATGCAATTTAAAACCTTTTTGCAAAGCAAAGGAAACCAAAAAGAGAACAAAAGTACAACTTTTGGACTAGGAGACTATATATGTAAATGATGCTACCTATACGGGATTTATTTCCAAATATACAAACAGTTCATACAGCTTAATATCAAAACAAACAAACAAACAAACAAATAACCCAATCAAAAACTGGGCAGAAGATCAAAACAGATATTTCTTCAAAGGAGACAAACAGATGGCCAACAGTCACCTGAAACGATGTTCGACGCCTCTACTTATCAGAGAAATGCAAATCAAAATCACCTCACAGTGGTCACAATAACAACGATCAAAAAGTCTACAAACAATAAATGGTTGAGAGGGTGTGGAGAAAAGAGAACCCTCCTACACTGTTGGAAGGAACATAAATTGGTACTGCCACTTTGGAGAAGAGCATGGAGGTTCCATAAAGAACTGAAAATAGAGCTATCACATGAACCAGCAATTCCAATCCTGGGCATATATCCAGAAAGGATGAAAACTAACTCAAAATGATACATGCACCCCAATGTTTTTAGCAGCACTGTTTATACCAGACAAAACATGGCAGCAACCTAAATGTTCACTGACAAAGGGATAAAGAATATGTGTTACATATATACAAGGGAATACTGTGAAGTGAAAGTAGCTCAGCCGTGTCTAACTCTTTAAGACCCCATGGCCTGCAGCCCACCAGACTCCCCTGTCCATGAAATTCTCCAGGCAAGAACACTGGAGTGGGTTGCCACCTCCACAGCATAAAACACAATGAACTAACACCTTTTGCAGCAATATAGACTGAGGGAGTATTCTAAGTGAAATCAGACAGAGAAAGACAAATATCATAGGATAGTATATCTTGAACTGAAATAAATGATACGAATGAACTTATTCACAAAATAAACTCACCAGCATAAAAAACAAACTTATGCTTACCAAAGGGGATAGTGCAGGATGGTGGCGGGGGCAGGAAAGAGAAAGATAAATTAGGAATCTGAATCTATACAAACTAATATATATACAAAATAGATAAACAACAAGAACCTACGATATAGCTCAGGGAACTATATTAAGTATCTTGTAAATTGCCGTGTAACTGAAAAACAACACTGTAAATTAACTATACCTAAAAAGTGGAGAAGGAAAAGGCAACCCACTCCAGTGTTCTTGCCTGGAGAATCCCAGGGACAGAGGAGCCTGCTGGGCTGCCGTCTGTGACGTCGCACAGAGTCAGACACAACTGAAGCGACTTAGCATGCATGCATGCATGCATCGGAGAAGGAAATGGAAACCCATTCCAGGGTTCTTGCCTGGAGAATCCCAGGGACAGAGGAGCCTGGTGGGCTGCCATCTGTGGGGTCGCAGAGTCGGACACGACTGACTCGACTTAGCAGCAGCAGCAGCATACTTAAAAAGAATGGTTGAAACAAAAACAAAAACAGAAACACCTCTTGCGGAGATGTTCAAACGATGTTTCACAAGGGTGTAAAAGCTACTAAATGGGGGAAGCAGTCTATGAAACAAGACATGTTGACAAAACTGAATACCCACCAGCAAAACAATTTACTTGGAACATTATCTTACACTAAAGACAAAAGTGAACTCAACATGGTTCAAAGACCTAAACCTAAGTCCCAAATGTATAAAACCCCTAGAAGTAAATGTGCAGGAAATGTTACTGGAAACTGGACCCACAAATGATTTACCAGATATAACACCAGAAGCACAAGTCATAAAATAAAACCAGATATTAATAAAGTGAACTATATCAAAATTATAAACTACTGTCCATTAAAGTGCAGTGAGTTTGAAAAGACAATCAACAGTAAAAGAGAAAATATGTGGAAATCATACATCTCATAGTAAATGAGTACAAAGAATATACAAAGAATTTTAAGAGGGCCTGATCACCAGTTCCACTGTAGGGACCATTCCCCAATCAACCATCCAACGCATTGCAAATACAAAACAGAAACACTAAGAGTAGCAAAATTTGAACTCAATGATAAAATAAAAAAATACTTACAATGCACAGAACAACAGCGCAGCCAACAGCCTCATAGATATGAGAATGTGAACTGGGACAAAGTTGTCCTGGGATAAATTCCCATACCATTTACAGAGGCTAAAATATATGCTCCTTGATA
Organism: Cervus canadensis; assembly: GCF_019320065.1. NCBI lineage: Eukaryota > Metazoa > Chordata > Mammalia > Artiodactyla > Cervidae > Cervus > Cervus canadensis. The sequence continues at coordinate 76,237,892 of NC_057392.1, forward strand.
TACATGAACAACAGAGTCACGGTGCCCTGACAGAGTCTCCAAAGCCAGAAAATCACCTGGAAAGATGCGTCAGGCGCTCGTGATACTTTCTCTCTCACAATCCTGTAAGATACTGACTACTCTACTGGATAGCTTCAAGTGGTGACTTTGAACAGAGCAAGAAAATGATATTAATAGTGTCTCCATCACAGTTTTCTGTTACCTAGGAAATCCACTCCACAGAGACTCACCAGAGGCGGCCAATTAAACATAGGTGGATTATCACAGCAAGGAAACCAGATTAAATTTCAGACCCTCAGGAATATATTTCAAAGAAATTTAAGAAGTAAAATGATACAAAGTAAGCAGAATGTAACATTGGGAACAGTTGACAATCCCAGACTGGCTAGAGCAGTACAAGAGTAAAACTAATACAACAGGAAGGTCAGACATTACAGGATCTTGAGATGGGACCATGCGCTCGACCTAAAGACGACAAGCTAAGAGCCCGCGAGATTCACATATGCTCCCCTTGTAGGATCTAGCATCAAAAAGACCATCTCTCTACCCACTCTTCTTACATCTTCCGAAGTAACAAACACAGAGGAGCCAATCAACCAGCATGTCCCACTCCTAAAGAGAAAGAAACAGCCCTTTTGAGATACTTTTTCTTTATACATTGTATCTTTGGCTATTTTTACATCACTCTCCACTGTCCAGAGCTTTTCTCCTGCTCCAATGTGGAGATAATATTCAGATCAGAAACAGAAATTCTGAGACTCCCTTGGTGATCCTGTGCTTAAGACTCTGCACTTCCAATGCAGCGGGTGCAGGTTTGATCCTTAGTCAGGGAACTAAGATCCCACACGCAGAATGGTGCAGCCAAAAAAAGTAAACAAATAAGCAAAACAAGAAGAAATGGATATTCAGGGTAATCAGAAAAAAGAAATCTAAAGTGCTGTGCATTTTTCTAAACACTGAGCCAAAGGTCAAAGGTAGAAAATAGGAAATCGGGTTTTTTAGTGTTTTCTTTTAACATTTGCCAGTGAGCTTTGGACATAATTAAGCTCTGGGACAACCTCACATGTGACATGAGACAGACACAGCATCTGAAGAGGGTCAGTTTAACCTTGTGAAGCTGTGTCATACCCGAGTCACCAGAACGCTCAGATGAAAGACATCAGGGCCTCCCAAGGGGCACACAGGGAAAATGCAGATACCCAACGGCAGCTCTGGAAGCAAGTCATCCTCACCCACAGACAGCAGGTTCCTGTAGGTCTCCAGCATCACATCCCTGTACAAGGCCCTCTGAGCAGGGTCCAGGAATTCCCACTCCTCCTGAGTGAATTCAATGGCCACATCCTCAGAGGTCAGTCGTTCCTGAAATGAAACCACATGTCACCAAAAGGGCCATGAAAAGTTCTCATTTTCATGCAAAAGAGAAAGGGTATTTAAGGGGTAAGAATGGACTTGGTTGAAGTATGTGTTCTAACAGATCCATGCAGGGGTATCTGGAGAAATCATGGATCTCTAATTTTAATTTCTTATGCTTTTTCATAAGACCTTATGAGATCCTCCAATTAATATGGATTTTTCATCATTGTTCAAAATCCATGAACTATATATAAATAAAACTCAACACTGTATTGGCTATACAGAAGTGTCAGATATTATGTTCTACCCAGTGAGCGCAATTCATTATCCAGATGAGGTACAGCATGAGTGGTGTGTTCAGAGATGATGAAGCCACAGCACTTTTAATGAAAAGGTCAAATTTTTCACTTATGACGGTAATAGCAGCAAGGACCAAAAGTGTTTGAAGGCTTCTTGTTACTCTAAATTACTGTAGTATTACTCTAAACATTAAATAAGTACTTTACAGGAAAGAACCTGTCATCAATATAATAGCTCATTGAAGAACGATCTGTTCCCACCTTACAGAAGAAAAACTGTGTCGCAGACACGCTGAGAAACTCGACTCAGATCAAGAAGGTTAGAAATGTTACACGAAGCACCTGAACTCAGAGACTTGGGCTCAGCAACTGAAGCTTAAGTATCTAACAGTTAAGTAATACAGAGAACATTAAAAGTCCTTTGACACAGGGCTCCTAAAGAAAACTTGAAAGAAGTCCAAGGTGAGCCTCCTCCCTGCCCCTCTGTCTTCTCTGCAGGGGGAGCAGCTCTCAGGCCCCGGGCCTTCATCCCCTGAAAATGGACGCCTGCGCCGAATTCGTCTCCACCCCGTCCCTGATCGGGAGAACCTCCCGCCTGCTGAGTGATCACTGTCCGCGGTGGTGAAGGACCGGAGACACTGACCGATGAGGGCCACGGCAGCGTGGCAGCCCCGGGTCCCCGGACCATCTCACTCATTCCTAGCCGCAGCTTCCAAACCAGCGCCATTTCACGGGCCTCTGACACAGAAGCCAAGTGCCCTGGAGCTGGAGCGGCCAGAGCAGGGGAGGCTGGGTCCAGGGCTGGAGGTGGGACCGTGTGCGGGAGCGTCATCACTGCTACCCAGGAACCCTTCTCTGAAACAGCAGCTCGTCTGCGCCGTGGGCTTGGCCCTCTCAAAGGCCATGGGGCTCTTTGGCCTGATGGTGGTCTAGCTCATCTTCCTCACGACGTGAAGGAGCTGCTTCCACCTCCCACAGTTCTTTCTCCTGTGTCTGCCCTGTGTGTTCCCTTTCCTGTAACTCCCCAGGCAGCCTGGGGACAGTGGTGGGCTCAGGGTTTGACAGAAGGAAAGCAAATAAATATTGTATTAATGTGAAAAAAAAAAGTCCAAGGTGAACAATGTGGAATGGCATGAAAGGTCATTATAGACGTGGATACAGAAACACAACTGTTAGCAACTTACTACTTAAAACGCTAACAGGATTGTTTAGAAAATTTCAAGGCCACAGATTATACTGATAACATAATTTCAACTGAAAAAAAAGGTAATGTGTAGTTTTCAAATCATGATGTCTTCTATCTAAACCACAGACTTGCACATGCATGCATATATATCTATAAAAAATTAACTGAAATGACAGCATTTGTCTCTTGACAGACTTTTTGGTCAATTGTATATCATCCTTTTATTCACATGTATTTCAGCATGTTTCAGATGATAAAAATGTATCCCTTGTACTCAGCTGAATTTGTCACCAGGATTCTATACTAGCCTACCAAAAGAAAACTGGTAAAAACATTTTAAAAAGATGTCAAGATACACAAAAGGGAAAGGACAGTCTCAATTGATCTGATTCCCAGATTTTACCAGCTATTGTGCATATTAATACCTGACTTCTACCCGCAGTTTCCTGACCCTGGTTGACAGAGAGCAGACAGCGCATCCAGATGGGCCCTAAGCAATCCCTGCTGCCCAACAGCACTGAGACCCCGTCTCCAACCCGTGGGTGAGAAGCCCTGCCCAGGACGGTGCCCAGGGGAGCCTCCTCACAAGGGCCAGGTCACCAGGTCATGGGGAGATGGGATCTAAGTGGAGACGACAGGCCCTGTGGGAAGGCCCTGGCTGAGTGTACGTATACAGGAGTCAGACAGGACACTCCAGAGTCAGACACGATTAGCGAGTCCAGAGAAGGGCATTTCAGGAAGGACAGACTGAATATGACCTCACCTGAGAAAGAGCCATGCCTGACTCCTGTTCTTTCCTCTTCCTCAACTTCAGGGCTTCCTCAGGCAACACAAGTCTTCAGAGGTCTATCATGAAAGTGAAAACATGCTGTTTAATGCTTCGAGTCAACACATCCCCTTCCTGAGCCCCAACCACACACACAGGGAAGCCCTCACCATGAGGAACACACAGTCCCCTGTGGCCACTGTCTCAGGAGGGACTCAGGACAGTCAACTCCTGTCAGGGAATGTTTGACGGGAGGATTCCTACGTGCTGTCTCTCATGAGTCCTTGTCCCTCTTCAAGCGGAAAAGCACGCTGCTCCCAGGGACTGAGGTCATTGTGTGAGGCAAGCATGAGTCTCCTTTAGTAAACATTCTCCTTAGGACAAAACAGCTTAATCTCCTTCCCCTTACTTGAGATATAGATTGTCTCCTGACCTTGTGACTAACGTTACCCCTTGTTCCCTTGGTAACGGTTGCTGTACATTTGGTTTTCTGATCTCTATCATTCCCGAAAGAAGTTTCTTGTACTGCAGCCTATATATACTCATAGAAAAATCATTAAAGCACCTTTGCTCCACCAGAGCTTAGGTCCCCGGGTCTTTTTTGTCTCTCTCTCTCTCTCTCTTTCTCTCTTTCACTTTCTTATCGTCGACTCCGTACCACAAGGTTCCGGTCCATTAAAGGACCCCAACAAACTCCCGCAGAGAGACCAACACAGGACTTTCCCACACTTTCCCTGGGATCACACTCCCCTCCTGGTGAGGACTCAGCACACAGCAGGCCCTGATCCGTCCCCACTCAGAACAGAGCACCCCCTCCTCAGCCCAGATCTCAGCCCTCAGGAATGAGAGGACTCAAGAGTCCTGATGCTCAGTGAGGGATCCAGATTGGAATGAACTGGGGCATCTTAAACATTCTCGAGCTGTGGACCAACACAAACTACCTGAACGGGAATCTCGGGTCAGAGGGTACAAGACATGGGTATGCAAAATGCCTCATCAATGAAACGTGAAGCCTGGACTGAGCACCACTCAGAGGAGAAAAGCACCCACCAAGTCTCCTTTCCTTTCCTAGCCTTACTAAGGTGTAACTAACAAAAATGCTATAAACGTACTGTGTACAAAGTGATCATATGATAGATTCATACACTGAATAATTGTTATAGTCGAGTAAGTTACACTTCCACCTATGAGTACACTGTATTATGTCTCTCTGGGTGAATTTCAATTATATAGAAACACTACAGGCAGCATGCATTACCTCAGATCCCCAGAACTTACTTAGTTTACAACTGAAAATCTCTACTCTTTCACTAACAGTGCCCCATTTCCCCCTCCACCCAGCTCCTGGTAACAGCCTTATTACTCAATGGCTCTATGAGTTTGACATTCTAGTTTCCACATACAATATCTGTCCTTCTTCATCAGGCTTATTTAAGCTGGCATAATGTTTTCTAGGTTCATTCATTTTGGCATAAATGCAGGACCCTTGATTTTTATATTTATATATAGAGAAAAAATAGTTCATGAATATACAGTATATAATAAATATTTCTATAACACACTTTTGTTACCTATTCTTTTGTCAAGAGATATCTGGCCTGTGTCTATGCCTTGGCTACTGCAAATCAAGTCACACTTTTGGGACTGAGGACATATCCCTGAAAAACTGATCACTTTCCCTTTGGATATCTGTCAGAAATGGGTTTGACAGACTGTAGGCCTCTTCTATGTTAATTTCTTAAGGAACTTCCATTTTGTTTTCCAACACAGCACTACCATTTACATTACCACCAACAGTGCAGTTAAGATTCCGTGGTTTCTGTACTGTGCCTGTGTGGGTGCTTTTTTTGGGAGGGACAGTAGTGGGTAACAGAGAACCCAGCACTGGCCTGGCAGCAAGAGAGTTGCAGCTGCATCTTCTAGAGGACGAGCCCCCGGGCTGCAGATCACTGCGGCAGTGCTGCCCTTGATTCTTGGAGCCATCATCCCCTACGTCACAGGACCTTATCACTCTTCTCAGGTTGGGCCCAGAGATCCCTACCGAGCAGGACCACCTTATAACAAGCATTCTGAGATCTTAACTTTAGTACTCCTAATTTCCCATCTCCTTCCTGCCCCATTAGGTTTTGGATTTCTGCTCATCCTCAGCGCTCTGAAATCACAATTGCTGACACTGAGCACATGAACTCCTAGATGGCAAAGCTGCTGTCCACGATGGTGACTGGTCCCTGGATAGACGGAGCTTAGATCTGGGGGCTACAGAGGACTAAACACAGCAGACTAAACAAGGGGATATATTAGCCCACTGCTTGAGGACACCGGTTCTGTAGGGCTTTTCAGGACTTCCTATATTTCTTGGCTCTTCTTTTGAAGAAGCAAGTAGTCACATGGGGTAAAGATCAATTACAGCTGCAATGTCCAGAACATGGGAAACATCTTCATCACCTGCCCTGTTCTCTTGGTCTTCCCTGAGGATTATTCAGCCCAACCCATACTCCTGTCATCTAAAGACACTTCCAGTATCAGGTACTGCAACCACGCTGGGAAGAAGAGGAACACTATGAGCCCTAAAAAGAAGGGAACCAGGAAGGACTCAAAACAACCCATGAAGAAGGGCAAGAATCTCTGCTGATGGCAACTGATACAGAGGCAATAAACCTGGGGAACATGAGAGAGACTGTTAGGAGGGGATGGGGAACCTCTCTGAGCCTAGACTTGAAGGGAGACAAAGGGCCTGAGCCAGGGTGACTTGAAGGTGAGAAACTACGATGTCAGACAGAAATGGTTTTGGTATTTGGAAACAGAGAAAAGGTAAATGAGACCACGACAGGCTGAACCGTGAGCAGACGGTCAGCTCCCAGGATGAGGCTGGAGACACTGACAGGGCCCTGAGTTTGACAGAGGGCTGTGGAGCCACAGCGAGGAGTCAAGCTTTAGTCCCAAGAACAAATGAAAGCCACTGGAGGTCTGAACATCAGGACGTGAAAAAAATCTCCCTTCAGATTAAGCCTTATTCATAGAAGTCATCTCATTCGTAGCCTGTGATCCTGCCTCCATCCTACAGTTATCCTTTTCGTTTTTCATTCAGGGAGGACTGGGATCTATTTAAAATCCTAGTTCCCACCAGACACTCCCTCCAAACCAGAACTGCCACACACAGACACACAGCCACTTTGGCTAATCATTTCAGGGGTCAGTGCTTCTCATGCTCAGAGTTTCCGGTCTAGTCTCTCATCTTCATGTTACAAGTGGGCTCCCGCAGGTCCAGAGAGAAGGTGTTTATGAGGTCTGAGCTGAGAGAAGAGAACCGGGTATAACTGAATAATGAAACGGGAGGGGGAAGGGCAAGTGCGCCAGGTTTGTCCTTATTGCCCATCCCATTTAACACCAGGAACATCTGTCATGTATCTCAGCAAAAGAAACTTTTCTTTCACGGTTGGGTTAAACTGATACCAAGCAGGTAATTCTTTATTATAAGATTGCAGTAAAATATTTTAAAAATACAGAATTGCACATATCTATCCACTGGTACAAGAAACATTCTAAGAGGTCAGCTGAGAAATAGGATCTAAGCAATCTTTTTCATCATGAATAGAGAGGCTCTCTTGGAAGGTTCCAGGTCAATCCAGCCCATCCTTCCTCATTTGCAGGGCAGTCAAAAAGGGACCCAGGTCACCTACCTACGCGGGGTGAAGGGATGGGCTGACAGGAAAGGGGGCCCCTGCGGGGCACAAGGAGCGGCCGAGGAGATAGGAGGACAGAGGAGCTGCGAGGGAAGGGGTCTCAGGAGCGGAGCGGGCTCTCCAGAATCCCAGGACCAGGGAGAGGGCGCGGCCTCGCTGGGAGCAGGGGCGAGGGGCTCTGCCTCCAGCGGTCGAGAAGGCGACGCGCCGGGGAGGGGCGCAACTCCCAACTCCTGAGAGAGGGCTTTACCTGGCGAGGCCAGAGGTAAAAAAGGGTTTTAAGCAGGAATATGTCGCCAGAGTTGGTGGCCACGGGGACCGAGGGCCGAAACCGCCTCAGAAACACTTAAAACCCAAACGAAAAGATAACCGGGCCGCGACGGCAGCGGCATCGTTTATTCGGGCCGAACACAAGGTGCCAGGGTTTTAAGGTCGCTGAGAATTCCCACACGCTGAGGACGAGTGATCCGGCGTTGGGCGCGGGGGTGGGGGTGGGGGTGGGGAGGCGGGCTGTACAAACTTACCCTGGAAGGAACGCCTTCCTTTACGCCTAAGGAAGGAACATTAGGCGCCGCTCGGGGACCTCGGCTCCGCGCGCTCCAACTTCCGGGTCCGTGTGAAAGGGCTTTTGGTATTACAGCCGCGGCTTCCGGCGAGGGGCAGGGCGAGCACCCGGTGCGCACTGCTCGTGGGAGGGGCGGGACGCCGAGGGGGGCGGGGCCTGTTACCTTGACGAGATTAAGTTGCAGTCCATAACACTGCTCAGGTAAAAGCTTCAAGTTATGTCAGAAGCCAAGATCCTTCCTCTTAAGACTAAAAGGGTTTATTCTCAATAAAAAGCTGTTTGTCACAGCGTGTTGTGCTCAGATCCTGCTAGTGAGGCTGAAGCAATTCAGGGATCTGGGAACTTGGGCAGTTTAAGAAACAAGAGTGGGACTAGTCTGTATATTACAAATACAGAACTCTCCCTGGGTAGAAATGGGCTATTCCCTACTGACACCCTACAAAACAGCAAAGTCAGCATAGTGCTGAGTTCAACAAAATCAGGGTCAGTACCTGGGTGTCTGAGATGGAGGACTTGAGGGATGTGATCATTTGGGTCACTAACCACAGCCTTAAAAAGAGCAAGACACTTTAAATGATTATAAACTGTGTTATTGTTTCTTTTATCCAACGTGTTTTAATTATTTCCCTTTCTAAACCCAACTCTTTAAACAGTGACATAAAGGGAGTTGTACAAGCAACTCTTACAATGGCAAATATGATTGTGTAAGTTTAAGCTACAGAGAAAAATTAACTGATATGTATACTGTGAAACGATTATCACAATGCTTACCTAGCATCCATAATTTTGTATAGATAACCTAAAAAGAGAAAGCAAAACAGGAGAAAAAAAACATTTTTTTTCCTTTGATGAGAACTGCATTATTCTTTACAATGCTCTATCCCATACTTTGGAGGAAGTGCTTTGTCGCCCAGGTGTGTCGGATTCTTTGTGACCCCATGGACCGTGGCCTACCAGGCTCCTCTGTTCATGGGACTCTCCAGGCAAGAATACTTGAGTGGGTTGCCATGCCCTCCTCTAGGGGATCCTCACAACCCAGGGATCGAAGGTAGGACTTGTGCATTGCATGCGAATTCTTTACTGTCTGAGCCACCAGGGAAGCCCGACTGTCAAGTATCTTTCCCAAAAACTTGTTTAGGAAATTACACTAAACTAAATAATATCCGTAATGTAATTTCAAATTGATCATGTGTTCAGTATGAACATAATTAGAAATTTTCACTTTCTATTTGCAAGTTGTAATATATTTTAGATCGTTATTTTCTAAAGCGATGACAAATCTAGACAGCATATTAAAAAGGAGAGACATTACTTTGCCCAAAGGTCTGTATAGTAAAGCGACGGTTTTTCCAGTAGTCATGTATGGATATGGGAGCTGGACCATAAAGAAGGCTGAGTGGTAAAGAACTGATGGTTTGAACTGTGGTGTTGGAGAAGACTCTGCAGAGTCCCTTGGACTGCAAGGAGATCAAACCAGTCAATCCTAAAGGAGATCAATCCTGAATATTCACTGGAAGGGTTGATGTTGAAGCTGAAGCTCCAATACTTTGGTCACCTGATGTGAAGAGCCGACTCATTAAAAAAGACCCTGATGCTGGGAAAGATTGAAAGTGGGAGAAGAAGGGGACAACAGAGGATGAGATGGTTGAATGGCATCATCAACTCAATGGACATGAGGTTGAGCAAGCTCTGGGAGATGATGAAGGACAGGGAAGCCTGGCATACTGCCATCCATGGGGTTGCAAAGAGTCGGACATGACTGTGCAACTGAACAACAACATTCTCTCAAATGTGGGTAACAAAGTCTGAAAAATACAGTCTTCCGAAGATTTGGGATTTATGGATGAACTCCATACCCCCATCAAATCATGGGATCAAATCAACATTTTCAGAATATTTAAAAACGGCAGATTACACTAATTTTCAAAAACACATGTCAAAATAGCAATATCTTCTTAGATACACTTCTAGTAGCCAACTCCCACACTTAGGTTTGTTTCAGAGCAGGCTGTTTGATACGAAATCTCGTAGGCTTTCTTTTCCTCACAGCTGAGTCAAAATCCTCAGCATGACAGAAGCTCCCATCACTAGGACTTGGCACCTGGGGTCTGTATCCAGTCCATCCCAAAGACTCATAAACTGAGCTTTCATCATGGCTAGGCTCCACGGTCAGAAACTGAACATTCTCATGATCAGATTGCTCAAGTCCTAATCCCTGAACTCAATGTAAAGGTTTTCCCACACTCATTGCATTTGGGATGTGTGGCTCCAGTATGTTCCCCAACTTGTGATCTTTGGGTAAAAGCCTTGCAACACATTTTACATCTGTGTGCTTTCTCTTCACGATAAATATTCTGCCATCTAGTGATAAATGAACAATAACATGAAGCTTTGCCATATCCCCTGCAATTTAAATCATGAAGTATTTGGTAAATCTAAGGCACAACCTAAAAGCTATTCAAACTTCAGTACATTAGGACTGTTTGGTGCAGTACAACTTGACTACTGGTGCAAGGGGCACCAATGAGAAAAGGTTGCTCACATTCCTGGCACTGGTGATGAACTCTTTTAGAATGAGTAGATTTTCAACGGCCTGACCACATTCAATATCATCTGCGCTTGATCCAGTGTGAATATTCTCATGAAGCATAAGATATGAACCACTGCTGAAAGCACTGCAACCTCAATTGTATTTTCAAGGGCTCTCACCTCTGTACATCATCTGATGGCAAGTTAGGCTTGAAAGTACACTGAAGAATTTATCACACTCATTACATCTCTAATGTTTCTTTCCATTGGAAAAGACCCTGATGCTGGGAAAGATGAAAGGCAGGAGGAAAAGAGGATGACATGGGTGCATGTCATCACGGACTCAATGCACAGGAGTTTGAGCAAGTCCTGGAGATGGTGAAGGGCAGGGAACCCGGCCTGCTGCAGTCCATAGCGTTGCCAAGAGTCCGAGAGGACTGAGCGACTTGACGGCGACCCACTCCAGTATTCTTGCCTGGGAAATCCCACGGACACAGGAGCCTGGCATGCTACATTCCCTGGGGAGCTCAAAGACATCTGACTGAGCACTGCAAACATTTTATATTTCTCTTTGATTCTAATGCTCATACAACTAACCAGCATCACTGAAAATAACCTCCTGAAATGAAGAGTCTTTGTAGTCAATTTACTACCATGGTCATATAAAACAGAAAAGGACAGTAATACGCCTCCCTAACACTCAAGAACGAACTCCAGCTCCAGCACCAGTCCCAAAGCTGAAATTCTGAACTAGTTCCTGAACACGTGATTTGATACTTATAAAATTATCAAGTGCCATGTCAAAATTAAAATGACCTTTTCCTTATAAATTACTACGTATTTCGTGCACTGTATGTGTTACCTCAGGATCTTACCTCGAGAGGAAATCAGACACTGGGTTTCTCACAGCAACAACTTAATTTATTTCGGCCAGAGGAAGGGGTCGGAGAATAGGGAGGTGCGAAGTGACTGGAGACCACGGATAGGTAGGAGAGGGGACCCCACAGGCGCAGCTTAACAACAAAAACAAAAACAAACAAGTACCTCAGGTTCCCAATGGTCGGCCGCACCTACCAAGTCTGGGCTTCAGGAATTTGCTGTAGAACGGCTTGCATCTAAGCGGGAGACTGGAAACTCCTCAGCCACAGGTTCCAGAACAGGGAGGGGCGGGGCGTAGGACACACGTGTTTACGTCATAATATATAAGTGAATACTTCCTCAACGTAATGGAATGTCAAAAATTACTAGATGTTCATTTGACGGTAATTAGGCAGTTTTTATTTTTTTAAGAACTATATATCCTCTCTTTTCTTGGCTGTCTGTTTCCAAAAGCTCTGTCAGATGTGAACAACAAAGGAGACTACAAAATAACATCTTGAGAAGACATTCCAACTTATTTTCACCAAAATTATCACCAACTTTGCACTATTTATAAATATTTCTATGTGTATTAACTGACTGAACTCAAGTCCTAAAGGAACTTTCTTCATGTTTATAGGGCAGTTACTGTGCTCCCTGTCATTGTCTTATGTGCATTTTCACATGACAAAAGTCTCAAAATAACCCACTGACTTATGTATTTGTTAGTGGAAGGCAGAGAAGAAATGTAAATTAAACTTTAAATCTCGGTCACAACATGTGGACAGAAAAAAGAACGTTAAGGAAAAACTTGAAAAAACAAAAGAAATAGGGTAGCATGATTTGAGAGAATCGCATTGAAACATATCTATTACCATATGCAAAATAGATAGCCAGTGGGAGTCTGATATGTGACTGCGCATCCAGAGCCACTGCTCTGTGACAGCTTGGAGGGATAGCGTGGGGAAGGAGGGAGGGGACACACGAATGCCTATGGCCGATTCATGCTGAGGTATGGCAAACACCATCACAATATTAAAAACTCAACAAAAAGGAAATTCTACTATAGCTGACAAGGAACTATGGAGCACACTTATTAATTTTCGAATGTTACATCAACATTTTAACATCCTTTGGAAAACTGGACTTCTATTTAGTATTTATTAATATTAAATATTTCCAAACATTACTGTTCACTAGGCTAGTGTAAAAATGTCTTAGGCAACAGATAGTAAATAGTAATTTTTCTGTTTAGTAAAACAGATTAATAGTAATTTACTACCATCCTCAACAACCATATAGAAAAATGGAACACATCTGTATGGCAGGAAAAGGAATGTAACATTCACAGCATGAGTAAACATTCAGTGTTCTGTTTAACAGTCTCACTGTGGTTTTTCCGATGTTTGACTACTGATACCTTTAGACTTTAAAACCAACCGCTTTCTATGATGCCTATCTGGGCAGGCTGAGAAATTCCCATCAGGTTGGAAGTCTATAGTGCTCCGACTAGAAAGCTTCATCAGTTAACAAACATTCTCATAACACATCATCTCTCCCAGTATCACGACCAAACTTTGGGTTTGGTTTCGGTGCTTTCGGTGACTTCAAAGTAACAAGAACAAAAATGCTGGGGGTCGAATGTATGAAATTTCCAGTTTACCAAACAAACAAAAAATGCCACCATGTAGTGTGCATTCCCAATTATTTCTGGGACTTCCCTGGTGACTCAGTGATAAGGACTCGGCCTGCCAATGCAGGAGATGAGGGGTCAATGCTTGGTCCAGAAATTCCCACATGCTGTGGAGCCACTAAGCCCCTGAGCCACAACTGTTCAGCCAGTAATAAATAAGTAATCAAAAAGAAATTACCTCAGAATTCTCCAAGGTCAAAAAGAGATACCATGTTTAACCTTAGTTCTGAAGTTTATTTCCTAACATTTTACATGGTTATTTTCCTATTTTCACTTCATGTAAATCAGGTGCATACTATTGGTTTTATTTGGGAACAAAAGAGGACATTGGGAAATATCATATGGGAACATCCATAAACACGGGAGTAGGTTTTAGGGGGCCAGAGTCTATAAAAGCTCCACTATGGACAGAGTATGGAGAGAATAACTCAAGTGCAAATTATTAGTCTATAATCTCCAAATTAACTATTCTTTGATTTCACCATGCAAAGAAACTCTAATAGATTCTTTCAACCTTGAGAGCCTTTGGGGCATTACTAGTTATGTTATGAAGAACTGAAATGGGATAAAACTGTGTTGTTTGAAGAAAAATGATTGTTGTGAATAAAGAAATACTGGTTATACGAATACAGGTAACTCCTTCAGAATACTGATTTTTCACAGGACATTCCTGGTGGTCACAGGAATTCCAGGTTAAGAATCTGCCTTGTTACGAAGGGGACTCAGTCCTTGTTGAATCCTTGGTTGGGGATATAAGATCCCACACGCAGCAGAGCAACTAAGCCCAGGTACCGCAAAGGCAGAGCCGGCATCCTCCAGAGACCCCAGGGCCACGGTGAGAGGTCCTGCTTGATGCAAAACAGATCTCGTGATCCACAACTAAGGCCCATTGGAGTCAAATAAATAAGTATTTTAATAAAATATACTCATTCTGCTTCCTTTGGGTATATAATCAGAAGTCAGGCTCTGAGATCCTTGCATGTTCTCTTTTTAATATTGGATGATCCTCCATACTGTTTACATTCCCACCAACCATTCACAAGAATTCCTGTTTATCTGTACTGTGCAAGCATGTGGCACATGCATGTGATTTGGAAAGACATGGAGAGAACCCCCTGCACTGGCAGCAAGAAATAGCAGGTGCATCATCTCCAGAATAAGGCTTTGTACTACAGATTGCTATGGAGCTGATGGTCCTCAGAGTCTACGAATAATCCGTCCGTGTGCTAAGTCGCTTCAGTCATGTCTGACTCTGCGATCCTATGGACTGTAGTCCACCAGACTCCTCTGCCCATGGAGTAGGTTGCCATGCCCTCCTCCCAACTCAAGGATCAAACTGAGCTTCTGATGTCTCCTGCATTGGCAGGTGATTCTTTATCACTAGCACCACCTGGGGAGCCCGATCCTTCCTTACATCGTGAGATATCACAGCCCCTCCCTAATGAAATCCCTCTGCCATCAAAGTTTAGCACCATTTTCCTTCTAGGTTGAAAGACCCTTATGAAATTTCATCTGGTTCAACACACTCTCCACACATTCAGTAATAATCCATCCATCGTGCTATGCAATCCCCAGAAAGATTCCAAGGTTTAACAACTCATGCATTTATGATGAAATACTACACATGAAGGCGCCCAAGGAGCAAACCGGATTCAAGACAGCTTCTTATCAGTCACAGTGACCTCAGCCAGCCCAAAAGCTGTCATCTCCAAAGTCTAATAATAAAAAGCAGATGTGTAGGCTGATGCACATGCCCCAGTGAGACTTCAACATCTTCCAAAGATACACTCCAAGGCCTTTTTTCCCTTCCAAATGCACTGGAAACCTTCTTCATTACAACTGAAAATAACAGAAAATACTAAAAGGAAGCAACAAAATCTTCTCCGGGATTTTACCAACAGTTATTCTACAGGTTGCATAATGATTCTTGCTCTTCCAAAAGACATCACAAAATCCACTCCATGGAGTCGATGCTGTGGGGAACCATCTGGATCCCACCTCCAGGACCAATGCACCCATCCCTCCCTGTGGGCTCAGCTCAGGCCTTGATTCTAACACAATGCAGGGTAACAGTCCTCTTCCCAATTCCACTTTCTTCCTTCTTCCACAGGTGTGATCATGACTTTCCCAATCAACCAATGCACGCAAACCTCAGTCTCAGCATCTGTGTCCAGGGTAACTGAGCTAGGCCACTATGGCATGCCCACCCTTCCAGGCAACCCACAATTAGCCATGAGCCCACGTCCAGGTCCTCCAGTCAAAGCTGAGACCACCCTTGTCAGCAGTTCCACACAATGTGATCGCACAACTGTTGTCGTGAAGAGCCAACTGTGATTCCAAGTTGGAATGGTTTCTTTGCCTTGCTTCTCACTGCTGTGGTTGTTGTAATCATCCATAATGGCTGGCCTCAGAGGACCCTACCTCTTGACCTGACTGTTAAAGTGCCTTGTTGAGCTCACAGGGAGATACTCTGACCTCCCAACCTGTGAATGGCTGCAGGAAAGAAGAGATGAACACAGAAGGCTGGCTGTCCCTCAGATGTACTGCAAGACGGATGGCCCTTTTGACCTTACTTCCCCACTGCCTCTCCCTCTCCATCCTCCCTTCTGGCTTTATTTCCTCACTGCTTCTTTCTCTACTGTCATAAAAGAACCTGGCATCCAGACACCAACAAGATGTCTATTTTGAGATATTAGTTAGCCATCTTCTTGGTCAGCTGGTTTTCAAAATGAAGTCCCATTGTTTGCCTCAAGAAGTCATCTCCCCGAAGCACTGGCCTCTCTCACAGGAAGCAGAGTGAGCTTGAACTGGGTCACACCACTATGCTTGCAACACACGCATACACCATTCAGAGGGCTCATCCAGAGGCCGAAACTTGCCTCCTCTCACACCTCTCCTAGACCCCCGATAGCTTCCTCTCCACTTCTCCACATTTTGTCACCGCTTTTCTGTGCCTGTTTAGCCCTGTTGACCAACAAGGCTAAACATCAGAGACCAGTGGGCCTGCGCATCACAGAGAAACACACAAGCCACAAATGCAAGGGCACTGGGCACTCAGTATGGAGACCAAGAAACTGGCCCTCCTGGGAGAACATGCCAGGAACTGGGGATATCCCAAAGTTTTAAAGGTCCTTGAGATTTGGCTCGATTGAGCTCAGTGAAGAAGTCATAGAGAAAGGCCCCAATCTCACTGCTGCCTGCTGTCCCTGACTGAGCTAACTGGAAGATACCCCAGCTCTTTAAGGAAGGGGGGCCTCCCTCATAGCCCCTTAGATTCCAAAGCTTCTGGCCACTCTAACCACAGGAAAAATCTGTATCCCCCACTCTGAGTAGATTACTATATGATCACTTGATGGTAATTAGGCAATTTACTTCTTGTTGAAAAACTGTAATACATTTTCTCTCAATTCTTTGTTGTCTGTTTCTGAAAGATCTGTCAGTTGTGGACATCAAAGCACATTGTAAAATATAAAGTCTTAAGAAGACATTAGAATTGATTTTCACCAAAATTATCAACTTGGCACTATTTATAAATATTTCTATGTGTATTATCTGACTGAACTCAAGTCCTAAAGGAACTGTCTTTCTTTACATGCACAGGGCACCTACTATGTTCCCTGTCATTGTCTATGTGCATTTTAATGTTACAAAAGTCTCAAAATAACCCACTGACGTATGTATTTGTTAGTGTAAGGCAGGAAAGAAATGTAAATTAAACATTAAATCTGGGTCATAATATGTGGATAGGAAAAATAATGCTAAGGAAAAACTATTGAAAAAAACAAAACATAGAGGATGGCAGGATTTAAGAGATTAGCACTGAAACATATATATTACCATATGTAAAAGAGTCAGTAGAGTTTGATGTATGAAAGAGTGCTCTGGGACAATCTGGAGGGATACAGTGGCGAGAGAGGTGGGTTCAGGAGGGAGGGGACATATGCATGCCTATGGCCTATTCCTGTTAATGTACAGCAAAAACCATCACAATATTGCAAAAAAAAAAAAAAAATTAACTGATGGTGAGTTAGGCCTGAACACAGAATCAAAGCTTTCCCACACCTAACACATTTGTGTAGTTTTCCTCCAGTTTGAATTTTCTGATGGTCAAAAAGTTGATATATTTTATTGCATTCTCTACATGTGTAAGTTTTCACTGCAATATGGATTCTCAGATGATCTGCAGCATCATTCCTTGCGACTGAAGGGTTTGCCACATAAATAACATGTATGTGGTTCCTCTCCTGTATGAACTGCCTAATGGGCAGTTCATGCTGAACATGCACTAGAAACTCTGCCACATTCATTTCACTTGTATATTTTCTATACAGCATGGATTCTCTGAATTATAAGGCCTGAACACTGACTAAAGGCTTTGTACCACTCACGACATTTGCACTAAAATGTTTCTTACAACTATCATATTTCTAATGTTTCTCTCTAGTGTGAATTCTCTGATGGTTTCTAAGTTCATCATTTCAAGTAAAGCACCAGCCATATACATCATATTTATATGGTTTCTCTCCTGTCTGAACTGCCTGATGATGAGTTATGGATGACGACTGTGCCTAAATGCTTTGTCACAATTTTTATATTTGTAAGGTTCTCTCCAGTATGAATTTTCTGATGAACTGCAAGGTTTGCATGCACACTGAAAGCCCTGCCACGTATACCTCATTTATATGGTTTCTCGCCAGTATGAACTATCTGATGAATACCAAGGTTTCCAGTACAAACAAACGCCTTGCCACATACATCACATTTATATAGTTTCTCTCCAGTATGATCTCTCCAACGAACAGCAAGGTTTCCAGTACGACTAAAAGCCTTGCCAAACACATCACATTTACAAGGTTTCACTCCAGTATGAATTCTCCAATGAAGTCCAAGTTTTGCAGTCTGATTAAAAGCCTTGCCACATACATCACATTTATATTGTTTCTCTCCAGTATGAATTCTCCAATGAATTCCTAGTTTTTTAGTTTGGTTAAAAGCCTTGCTACACACGTCGCATTTATATGGTTTTCCTCCTGTATGGATTCTTTGATGTCCAGTGAGTTCTGAGTCCTGAAGAAAGGTTATGTCACACTCATTATATTTGTAAGATCTTTTCTTTTGTGTTTCATGGTCTGGTAACAGTTCTGAAGGATGCATAACAGCTTTCTCATGTTTATGAGAAAAGCCTTTGCAGACATTACGAGTTCTCTAAGGTGGTAAACCTGAGGCACTGACGTTTGTCACAACTTGACTACATTCAAAAATTATCCCTTCAGATTGTACCATCTGCAATTTATCCTGAAAGCTTGATCCGTGCCTTTCAAAAGGTCTATTTCCTGCATCAATTATACTATGACGATTTCTTCCATCAGTGAGATTTTTGTTATGGGATGTAGACATTCCTTTGTCATTTCTTTCATCATCCGCCCACAGACAATCAAAGTCATGTATATTTTCCTAGATCTTTCTGAGGCGAAAATCTTTGATGTCAAGGCTTTCAGCTCTTCTTCCACCACTTCTGCAACGACACTCAAAGTCATACATGTCTTCCTGGATTTCCCTGAGGTAAAAATGTTTGATTTTATGACTTTTAGGTCTTCCCAAGATTGCTGTTTGGAATACTTCTCCTGTATCACTGTCTGCTTTGGTTTGTAATTGGTTGACCACGTCTATTGGATAGATATGTACAACACATAAAGAATCCATTCACTAAAATTCATCAATAAGTGTCTCAGTATCTATTACACCAAAAGTAATACTTATATCACAGTTATAATACTTTTTCCAACTATGCAATATTTTTCATTTTCAAAACATTTTGAAACTTTCCAAATATGAACTTAAAATTCTGAGAAACACTAGAGCAATAAACTTGTTTACTAAAAATAACAGTTGTAAAAGATAATCCAAATTGATTTCAGGGAAGAATACTTGCAAACAGCCTATGACAAAAACACTAATACTAGAAAAACATGTCAGCTCACAAAAAAAAACACAATTTTTCCACCATGACTTCAAAGCATGTACGAATTAACAGTAAACATACCGCAGTCTCATAACTGAGGAGAAAAATGTATTCTACGATAGATATATTCTGCATACTTACTGTACACAAATAAATGCTAATGAACACACAATAAATATATTGTAATGCTAAAAAATCCAAAATGAGTTTATCTAATAATATGTTGCTATTTACAAATTATAATATATATACTATAGAGAAAAAATTCAATAGAACAGTTTTTATGAAACAAAATATCTTTCTAAATATGTCCTACAAAATGACACACCCATAATAGGCATTTTGCAACATTGACAAGTAAAAAAAAAGTATAGAAATAATTAAAGACTTCAAAGAAATTACAAGATACAACATCAGCATGCAAACCCAACTGGGTTTCTAAACATTAAAAATGAACAATCAAAGTAATTCAATTGACAAGAAAATTAAAAAAGAATACTTAATCATAACACTATAGAAGAAGGGAAGAATTTTTATCCTGCAAACTAAAGACTTCTGAAAAATATTAGAGAAGAATCAAATAAATGTCAATACCCATGCTTCGCGGATATAAAGTTGATATTGTCAAGATGTCAATACTAGTCAAAGTTAACAAAAGATTCAAAACAATCCCTAGTGAAATCCCAACACTGCTTTGCTTAAGAAACAGATGAATGAATCCTACAATTCCTATGGAATCACAGAAGACAATGAATAGCAAAAACAAACTGGAAAGCAAAGTCAGACATCTCACATTTCTTCATTTCAAACCCGATCCTGAAACTATGCTAACCAAAGCAGTACGGTGCTGATGTGCAGACAGACACCTGGGGCACACGGATTCCGAAAACCACTTCTGCCTCTGAGGTCACAGGATGTTCCACAACAGTGTCAAGACCAAGTGATGGGGAAGGGCAATCTACGGAACAAAAGGTGTTGTGAAAACTGGATATTAACATATAGAATTTAGCTGGGGCATTATTATACACTATAGACAAAAATTAACTCAAAATGCTTCAAAGACCTAAAACTCAGTCCCTAGTGTATAAGGCTCCTACAAGTAAATGAACAGAAAATGATTCTTGACAGTGGATTCACTAATGATTTATCAGATACAACACCAAAAGCTCACGCCAACAAAATAAAGAGATAAATTGCACACATCCTAATTATCAAATATTGTGCAGTAAACCATCCTCAGCAATGAAAAAACAAAGTACACTATAACACAAAAAAATTTGCCAATCATATATTCAATAATAGTTTAACATCAAGAATACATAAAGACCTTTAAAAAGTACTGATCACCAATTCCACCATAGGGGTGGGGGAACTTTCTCAACCAACCATCCCATGTATTGCAAATAAAATACAAAGAGTAACATAAAATAGAAACTTAATGATAAAAATAAGAGACAATCATTTATTATGCATAAAAATATAAAAAAAGGAAAGTAGCAATGCCTTGAAAAAAAATGATGGTTCATCACTGAAGTTATCAATCCACTATATAAGCTCTGTCATTAAGTTGCTACAAAATTAAGTGTGGAGGCAGAATGATCAATAGCACACAGGTGACAAGCATGCAGCATCAGCAATAGTTTAGTCAACAGCCTCACAAACATGAGGGTATGAACCTGGACAAGACCGTTGTTAGGAGAAGTTCCTACACCTCTTGGTGAGGCTCAAAGGGCATGGTGATGGTACATGTGAACAACACTATCACAGTGCCCTTCACACAGGCTTTTCTTACATCACTCAAAGCCAGAAAAAGATGTACAGGTCAAGGTCTTCAGATACTTTCTCATATCACAGAACACGCTGACCACTATACTAAGAAGCTTCAAGTGGCAATTCTGTATGCAGCAGGAAAATATTACAACCAATAAGGGAAAGTATTCTCCTCTTAAAAAAAAAAAAAATTTTTCTCTTACCCAGTAAACCCACACCACAGAGAGTCCATGAGGAGCTGCCCCTTAAACACAGGCGGATTACCACAGCAAAGAAACTGGACATGACTTCAGACACTAGAACCACACACTTCAAAATCAAATTTAGAAGGAAAAATTATACAAATTAAGGAGAAAGCAAAGTCAGGAAGAGTCTACACTCCCAGACTAAATAGACCAGTACAAGAGCGGAAAACTACAAGATGTGGGGGTCTCACATCATAAGACCTTGAGATGGGACTACTTGGTCCACCCAGAGATGCCAAGCTAAAAGCCTGAAAGATTCACACATGTTCCCTTTGTTGGACTGCTGTCCTCACAGGTTTCCTAACTAACAGTCACAGGAGATCCAATCCACCAGGCTACTCCACACACCCTGACATGGTATGGCTGCAAAAGGAGAACAGCAGAAATGGCTGAGGGATCTCAAGAAGCAGACAGGGACTGAGACAGTTCCATACAGGTTCTGAGGTGCCAGATAAAATTAAAGAGCAGCCAGTGTTTTCCCACTTTCCGATTCTATCTTCCAAATATGACAACTGTGATGAAAGCAGCACAGGATCAGGGGTTAGACGCTTGGGGCATCAGCTCTGATCTGTATGGACTAAGAATTGAGTAGCCAATAGATCCAAGCCCACAAAGAGAGAAGAGGGGGCAAGACAAACCAGTAAGGCAGCCCACCTCATGCTCCTCAAACTCAAGCCACAACCAGCTCACAGCAGGGAGATGGCGAGGGTTATGATCTTGATAAAAACCTTGCCTTTGTGTCTGATGGAGCTGCAGCACCACTGGAGGGTGAAAGAATACATGATACATGTTGAAGGACAGACTGATAACTCGGGAAAAGTTAAGTTTCCTCTGAGAGTTTAATAAACAAACTTCTCTTTTGCCAAAGATCTGAGAGAGTCAATTCCTAGGTAGGTTGATAGGTCTGAGGTACCCGAGGAGGAGAAAGGGGTCTGGGGCTCTCGAGGAGGAGATAGGGGTCTGGAATTCTCAAGGAGGAGAAAAGGACAAAGGTTTTCTTCTTTAAGCCCAGAGCTGATGATTACACAACAAAACAACTCAGCCTAAACTCTGTACTAAGATTATATAACAACAACGTATTCTGCTTGAGGACATGTTTCTCCTTCTTGAGAACCTTCTGACTAATCCTGTCATCTTAAAATGTAAATTGTGGGAGTGGGTCTGGTAAGACCTTTACAACCTTGAGACATTCTTTTTACTTACTGTAATAACTAATTGAAAAAGTATACAGCTCCCTTGCTAAGACTAGTGAGAGGGGGCATTCTCCCCCTTCTGATGTCTATGTCAGAAGCTTTCTCTGTCCCCTTTCATACTTTAATAAAACTCTGCTACACAAAAGCTCTTGAGTAATCAAGCCTAGTCCCCGGTCCCAAAGCTATATCTTCTTCTTCAGAGATCACGAATCTGACATCATTCACCGTAAACTATCATCTCTATGTACCATTACAAGAGGTTTCCAACCACTATTAATGTGCTTTCCTCTCTGTCCTGAGATCTGATCTCTGTTCACACTTTTGATACATTCCCGTCCATTTGGGGTTTTTGTTTTGTTTTGCTATTTTCACACCACTCATCACAATACTAGGCTCTTTCTCTTGCTCCAATATGGAGATGATGTTTAGATCAGAAATAGAAAATCCTGCTTATCATAGAAAATCCTGCTTATCAGAACAAAGAAATGTAAACTGATTTTGGAAAATGTAAAGTGATTTTGGAAAAACCACAGCTCTTTGTTCAGCTGAGGAGTGAGAACAGTACCGGTGAGTCTGGAAAAATATTCCACAAATTCTTCCACTGCTTTGCCTCCTTCTATATACACAGGGAAGAGTGTAGTATATGTATCTAACACCCTTCCAAGAAATAGTGAGTCAAAACCAAAGGACAGAAAACAGAAAATTGGATATTTTTTAAAACTTGGCATTCAGTTTTATACATAATTAAGCTCTGGGAAAATCTCTGATGTAACATGAAGTGGGCAGATCATTAGAAAAAAGGGTCTTTTTAAATTCGTGATGCCACATCATGTCTGTGTCAACAGGGCTCTAAGATCATGCAATGAAAACAGGCCTCCCAAGACACACATAGGGAAAAATGCAAAACACACAAGGGGAGATTCCAACATCCAAAGAGAAGCTATCCTCACCCACAGAGAGCAGGTTCTTCTAGGTCTCCAGCATCATGTCCCTGTATGAGGGCCTCTGAACAGGGTCCAGGCATTCCCACTTCTCCTGAGAAAATTTAATCACCACATCCTTGAAGGTTAACCATCCCTGAAATGAGAATATATTTCACCAATGGATCATGACAAGAGTTCTTATCTTCATAAAAAGTGAAAACATGATGACAGGGGTAAGGATTTATTCGGATATGTTCTGAAAGAGTTGTGTTAAGGTTATTGGAAGACTTCCCTGGTGGCTCAGAAGGTAAAGAATCTACCTGCAGTACAGGAGACCTGGGTTCAATCCCTGGGCCAAGAAGATCTCCTGGAGAAGGGAATGGCTACCCGTTCCAATATTCTTGCCTGGAGAATTCCATGGACAGAGGAACTGGCAGGCTACAGTCCATGGGGTAACAAAGAGTTGAACACAACTAAGCAGAGAGACTAACACACATTGTGTCCCTTAAATTCTTACGCATTTTCATAAATATATCTTTCAATAAATATGTTTTTTTCACTTTTTGTGAAGAATCCTGTGAAAAATATCTAATAACAAAAGGTTGTCTATGCAGAAGTGTCACATACTATGTTCTACACATTGAGAGATATTCAATACCTAAATGAGTTGCACTCTGAGCGGTGGCTTCAGAGATGACAAAGTCCAGCAATGGCTTTAAAGAAAAATCAAAATCATCAATTATGATAATGACAGAAATAGCAATGACTGAAACTGTTTGAATACTTTAAGTCAAGAAGCTAAGTAATGACACTTATGCCTCAAAGAAATCAAGAAAATTTTTGAACATCTACATGAAACTGAAAGTACAACATTCCAGAATTTATAACATGCAGTGAAGGTTATAATAAAACAGAAGTCTACATGGCTAAGAAACTTCTCAGGTGGTTCAGTGGTAAACAACATGCTTGCCAATGCAGGAGACCCAGGAGATTTAGGTTTGATCCCAGGGTTGGGAAGATCCCTGGAGAAGGAAATGACGACTCACTTAAGTATTCTTTCTTGGGAAATCCCATGAACAGAAGAGCCGGATGGGCTACAGTCCATGGGATGCAAAGAGTCAGACATCATAGAGCACACACACACACGCACGTGGCTAAATGGTTACCACAAAAAGGAAAAAGAAGTCCAATCAGAAACTATTTTTACATCGTAAGGAAGGAGAAGGAGAACAAACTAAATTCAGCTTTGGCAGAACAAAAGAATTAAAATAAGAAAGATTCAGATCCTGCAAACCCACTCCTGGGCATTTATGTGAAGAAAACCATAATTCAAAAAGACAGTGCACCCTAATGTTCACTGCAGCACTATTTACAATAGGCACGGCATGGAAACAATCTAAATGCCCAGCAACAGAGGAATGGAAAAAGAATATGTGGTACATATATACAAGAATATCAGACTGTCCAACTCTTTGTGATGCCACAGACTATACAGTCCATGGAATTCTCCAGGCCAGAATACTGGAGTGGGTAGCCTTTCCCTTCTCCAGGGGATTTTCCCAACCCAGGGATCAAACCCAGGTCTCCTGCATTGCAGGCAGATTCTTTACCAAATGAGCTATCAGGGACGCCCGAATGAAATATTAACTCCTGCATAAAAAAAAAAAAAAAAAAGGAATGAAAGTATGCCATTTGCAGCAACATGCATGGAACTAGAGGAGGCGGCAATGGCAACCCACTCCAATACTCTTGCCTGGCAAATCCCATGGACGGAGGAGCCTCGTGGGCTACAGTCCATAAGAATGCAAAGAGTCGGACATGACTGAGCAACTTCACTTTCATGCACTGGAGAAGGAAATGGCAGCCCACTCCAGTGTTCTTGCCTGGAGAATCCCAGGGATGGAGGAGCCTGGTGGGTTGCCTCTATGGGGTCGCACAGAGTCAGACATGACTGACATGACTTAGCAGCAGCAGCATGGAACTAGAGATTATCATGTTATGACCAACCTAGATAGCATATTGAAAAGCAGAGACATTACTTTGCCAACAAGGGTCCATGTAGTCAAGGCTATGGTTTTTCCACTGATCATGTATGGATGCGAGAGTTGGACTACAAAGAAAGCTGAGCACCGAAGAATTGATGTTTTTGAACTGTGGTGTTGGAGAAGCCTCTTGAGAGTCCCTTGGACTGCAAGGAGATCCAACCAGTCCATCCTAAAAGAGATCAGTCCTCAGTGCTCACTGGAAGGACTGATGTTGAAGCTGAAACTCCAATACTTTGGCCACCTCATGCGAAGAGCTGACTCACTGGAAAAGACCCTGATGCTGGGACGGATTGGGGGCAGGAGGAGAAGGGGACGACAGAGGATGAGATGGTTGGATGGTATCATCAACTCAATGGACATAGGTTTGGGTGGACTCTGGGAGTTGGTGACGGATAGGGAGGCCTGGTGTGCCGTGGTTCACGGGGTCATAAAGAGTCGGACACGACTAAGCGACTGAACTGACTGAGAGATTATCATACTAAGTGAATAAGCCAGACAGAGAAAAATAAATTATCACTTATCTGTGAAATAAAAAAAAAAAATCCAATTGAACTTACACACGAAACACAAACAGACCCAGAGACATATAAAACACACACACAGGTGACCAAAGCAGAAGGTAGGAGGGATAAATCAGGATTTGGGATTAATACAGACACACTCCTAGGTATAAAACAGATATCCAACAAGGACCTACTACATAGCACAGGGAACTATACTTCATAGTTTGTAATAACCTGTAAGTGAAAAGGATGTGTCAAAGAATATATGTAAATAAAACTGAATCAGTTTGCTGTATACCCAAAATGAACTGAACATTGTAAATCAACATACTTCAATAAAAAATTCCTAAGTAATAATACCTACAAATGACACATCATAAAATAAACAGGTAAATTTGTAGAAACATACTATCTAATCCTTAATCATAAAGCAAATAAAAATGGGAACCATATTATAACTAGAAACATTCAAGCAGTAATTAAAATCCTCAAACTAAGAAAAAACTAGGCTCAGATGCCATCTGTGAAATTATACTAAACCTTTACAAAAGAAGGACCTCTAATCCTGCCAAAAATATTACAAAGAGTTGAAGATGCAACACTGACAAACTCACTGAATGGAGCCAACATGATTCTGAAATTGACCCAAGCAGACAAAAGAACAAAAAAATAAAATCCAATACTCCCTGAGGACTATTATGCAAAATCCTCAACAAAACGCCAGCAAACCACCTTCAACACCACATTAAAAACATCTGACTTCATGACCAAATGAATTTTATTCATATAAGGCAAAGAGGACTCAGCAAACAAAAATCAATGTATACATCACATTAACAGAATAAAGGGAAAAAACAACACATAACCACCTCAATTGATACAGAAAAGAAGCACTTTACAAAATTCAACAATCTTTAAATATATATACACAAACTAGAAAAGATAAAGTATCTCAAAGTAAAATATACCATGTATGAAAAGAGCACACATTGTTCTCAATGGTGAAAGACTGAAAACTTTTCTTCTGAGATCAGGAAGAAGGCAAGGACGCCCACTCTGCACCACTGTTCAACAAAGGACTGAAACCCCCAACAAGAGCAATTAGACAAGAAAAAGAAATCAAAGCTGCCCAAATTGAAAAATTAGAAAGTTACCTTCTTTCCTAGAGGACAAGGTCTTTTATGTATAAAGTGTAAAGATTCCACACAGACACAAAAAAAACCCTGTCACATCAAATAACAATTTTAGCAAACTGTCAGAATACAAAAGTCAACATGCAAATCAGCTGCATTTCTCTACACAATGAAAAATGTCAAAAGAAAATCACAGAACAATTTTATTTACTATTGTATTAAAAATGGATGAAATATTTAGGAATAATTCACCAAGGAGGTAAAACATATACACTGAAAACTACTTAACCGCTTCTAAAAGAAATCAAAACAAAACAAATAAATCTAGGAGTCCTGGACTGGAAATTTCAGTACTCTTTAAATTTCCAAGTTACCCAAAGTGTTCCACAGATTTAATGAATTCATTATGAAAATTACAATAGAAGTGTTTGCATATTGTCACCCTGCTTATTTAATTTATATGCAGAGTACACCATGAGAAATGCTGGGCTGGAAGAAGCAGAAGCTGGAATCAAGATTGCTGAGAGAAATATCAATAACCTCAGATATGCAGATGACACCACCCTTATGGCAGAAAGTGAAGAGGAACTAAAAAGCCTCTTGATGAAAGTAAAGAAGGAGAGTGAAAAAGTTAGCTTAAAGTTCAACATTCAGAAAACTAAGATCACGGCATCTGGTCCCATCACTTCATGTCAAACAGATGGGGAAACAGTGGAAACAGTGTCAGACTTTATTTTTCTGGGCTGCAAAATCACTTCAGATGGTGATTGCAGCCATGAAATTCAAAGACGCTTACTCCTTGGAAGGAAAGTTATAACCAACTAAGACAGCATATTTAAAAGCAGAGACATTACCTTGCCAACAAAGGTCCGTCTAGTCAAGGCTATGGTTTCTCCAGTGGTCATGTATGGATGTGAGAGTTGGACGGCAAAGAAAGCTGAGCACCGGAGAATTGATGCTTTTCAACTGTGGTGTTGGAGAAGACTCTTGAGAGTCCCTTGGACTGCAAGGAGATCCAACCAGTCCATCCTAAAGGAGATCAGTCCTGGGTGTTCACTGGAAGGACTGACGGTGAAGCTGAAACTCCAATACTTTGGCCACGTCATGCAAAGAGTTGACTCACTGGAAAAGACCCTGATGCTGGGAGGAATTGAGGGCGGGGAGAAGGGGACAACAGAGGATGAGATGGCTGGATGGCATCACCGACTCGACGGACTTGAGTTTGAGTAAACTCCGGGAGGTGGTGATGGACAGGGAGGCCTGGCATGCTGCGATTCATGTGTTGCAGGGGGTCGGACACGACTGAGCAACTGAACTGAACTGAACTGAACTGTTTGCAGAAATAGAAAAAAACTTGCAAGAAGTCATAGTGACTCTCAAGGACCACAAACTGAAAAAATACTCTTCAGTAAGTAGAAAGAAGAAAGATGAAGGCCACCATTTTTAAAATTTCAAGCCATATCACAATATAATCCAGATGGGGTAGTACTGGTATAAACAAGGATTTATATAGCAAGGGAAGAGAAAAGAAGGCTCAGAAATAACCATTTACATGTATTTAATATCTAATGACAAGAATGCTAAGAAAACCCAGTGGAAAAAAGACAGCTCCCATAACAAATGGTGAATCTATGGGTTAAACAATGAAGAGGAAACCTCACCTGCATCAAAAGCAAAAACATCTCTATGCCAAACCACAAAATGAACACAGTGCAAAGACAAACTCTGAAGAATGAAGGCAATGACAGTGAATCTCCAACTCTCAGAGATTTAGACTCATGTCACAGTTTCAAACAGATGACGGAATAGCACACCCTCTATCACTGATACCTGATTCTGAACTTTCCTTCCCATTTCCAATCAAGATTTTTAAGTCAGTGCCTCACTCACTTAGCTTCAATTACCCTAGAACAAATTTCCCTTTTTAGGTCTACTTCCAGATTTTACCATGTACTGTGCATGTTAACACCTGACTTCCTTGCACAGCTTCTTAATCCTGGTTGACAGAGAGCAGACTGCACACCCAGAAGAGCCCGAGGCAATCCCTGCTGCCCAAGAGCACTGAGACCCCTTCTCAAACCCGTGGGTGTGAAGCCCTGCCCAGGATGGTGCCCTCCACACAAGGTCCAGGCCACTGGGTCATGGGGAGATGGGATCTAAGTGGAGACGACAGGCCCTGAGGGAAGTTCCCTGGTGAGTGTGCATGTACAGGTGTCAGGAAGGATACTTCAGAGTCAGAGATGATTAGTAAGTCCAAAGAAGGGCATTTCAGGAAGGACAGACAGAATCAACTGAGAATATGACTTCACCTGAGAAAGAGCCATTCCTGTTTTCTTTCCTTTTTTCCTCCTCTTCCCAGCTTCTTCCTCAGACAATGTAAGCTTTTAGAAGTTGATCTTGCAAGTGGAAAACAGGCTGCTTAAGGCTTAGGATCAACATTCCCCCTCCGTTTGCCACAACCACAAAAACAGGAAGACCTCACTACGTGGAACACCCTTTAATCGTCCACTGTCTCAGGTGGGATTTCTGCCCTCCTATTTCTTCCCTCACACCTGTCCTGGCCCCTCTGCAACTTGTTTCTCCTCTTGCTGCTCTTCTCCCCACCCCCACCCTTCCAATTGTCCTAAACATCTATACATCTCTTTCTCCAACTCTGCTCCCTCTCTGCCTTCTAGTCACACCGCTTCTCTCCCTCTTACACTCCCACTCTGGGGCACTCCAGGTGTCTATCCTTACTTCCTCTTCTCTTCTACTCAGCACCTAGCCCTGTTTCTCTCCTAGGATCACCCCTGTCAGCCCTCCTACCGCAGGCGCAGGGCCGCTTTCTCCTTGTCTCCAACTCCTGGAGATCCCACGCCTTTGTCCATTTCTCTTTCACCCACCCGCTACTTTAAGGGCTAAATCTATTTCATTTTGCCATCCCTTTACAACTGCCTCAGCCATCCTGGGCGACCCTGTCGGTTCTCTCGTTTTCCACTTCTGAGTTTGCCTTTCACTCTCAGTCAACTGCTTCCTCTGATTCCCCTCGCCCATGTATCTACAGAAATGATGAGTAAATGAAACGCCCGCCTATCAAAAGAGCACATGTTCCAACGAGACGGACTCGTGACGGAAAAACACTGGGTGTCACACGTCCAGCCCAGGGCTGAGGAAAACGGACTGACTAGGGAGGCCTGCGGGGCAGAACGATAGGCCTGAGGAGACGCGAGGGCAGACAGGCTGGGAGCGAGGGGGTCTCGGGGGCCGGGCGGGCTCTCCAGAATCCCAGGACCGAGGAGAGGACGCGGCTTCTCCCGGAGCCGGGCTGTCGGCGCGACCTCCAGGGGCCGACAGGGTGAGGCGGTGGAGGTGGGCGTGCCCGAATCCACCTCGCGCCCGGGGACTTTACAAGGCACAGGCGTAGGTACTAACGGTTAAGCTTAAAGCAGGAAAATATCCCGAAAGGCGTTGTCTCCCGGGTCGAAGACCGAAAAGCAAACGGCAAGGATAAGCCTCACAGCGATTTCGAATACTCGACCTGCAACGGCGACCTCTCGGTTTATTTGGGGCGGAGGGCGGGGTATTGGGATATTACTTGCGGAGAACCACCCGGACTCTGAAGATGGACATGGCGAGGGCGGGTAGGACGTCGAAGCGCGCGGCACACGTTTACACTAGGAGAAAAAAACTCAATGGCCGACCTGTCACCTTCTCTCTCAGCCTTCCGCTTCCGCAGGAAACCTACGCACGCGCGGATTCCGAGGCGGAGCTTCCGGGTCGGGAGCTGGGCGGATCGCTGCAGGCGAGGGGCACGGCGAGGAGCTTCCAGGTCAGCAGAGCGAGGGCAAGGCGGGGCAAGGGGCAGGGAGGTCCTTACCAGTCCTGTGAGGCCCCATAAATTACAGCCTGATTTTTTTAATCTGTTGCCTTTAACATCTAAATACATAGCATATTCTTCTATAATTACAATATGGAAATGTCTATGAACAAAATAAACTTCTTGTCATACGTTGAGGAAAGAACGGTGGTAGTAGTGAAAGTCGCTCAGTCATGTCCGACTCTGCGAGTCCATGATCTGTACAGTCCGTGGAATTCTCCAGGCCAGAATACTGGAGTGGGTAGTCTTTCCCTTCTGCGTGGGATCTTCCCAAGCCAGGGATCTAACCCAGGTCTCCCGCATTGCAGGCGGGTTCTTTACCAGCTGAGCCACAAGGGAAGCCCCTGTTAGTAAGATTCATCCACTGTTTTACCAACAACATCTAAGCAGCCAGGGTATGGTCAGTGTTTGGGGACAGACTGGAAAGCCTGCAATCCGTGCATACCTTTGATTTCTTCTTTTAGTGCCTGTTGGCTGCTGGACAGTTTTCTTCTCCTTAAATTATTCCGATTTAATTTGAATTTTATACATTCCCCCACAGCCTCCTGGAAATTTTGAGGATTTGGGTCACTTTGCGCTCCCCCTCGGAATGCGAGGAAATCATGCAGTGGGCACAGTGGAGAAGAGGAAGGTGGCGGGCTCCGGGGACCAGAGGCGCTGCTGCGGCGGGGCTCCACGCCGCCACGCTGGCAGAGGCGGCCGGCCTTGCCAGGTCGCTGTGTTACCTCCTTACACTTTCAAGGCAAAAGCTTCTAACTTTGTAGACCAGTTATGTTGGAAACTAGGATATTTCCTCCTAACAAGTAGAAAAGTTTCAATAAAGATTTTATTTTCCTTTTTAAAATTTTTTGAAATTATTAAAATATGACAACACATTTACATGAGGCTTTGAAAATAGTTGCAGTTCCACTATATAATTTTTTAAGTAGACAAATTAAGATTTTTAGGTGGAATTTCAATATTAAACTCTCAAAAATTAATCAAATGGACAGGAAAGTAGGATATAGAAGACCTGAAAACAACTGTGAACCAATTCAACATAATTAAGACTTATACAATTTCACACAACAGCAGGATACAAATTTTATTCAAGTTCCCATAGACTATTAACCAGGAGACACTGGAACATGACGTAAAACAAGGTGCAAAAGTTTCATGGCCTAAATAAAGGGTATTGACATCATACAGGGCCTGTTCTCTTAATACTGTGAAACTATGTGAGAAATCAATACCAACAGGTATTTGAAAATAACCCACATATTTTCAAGTGCAATAAATAAATAAATAAATGGTTTTGTCAGCAGGTTCTTCCCTGTCCTGCTCCTGGCAATTCAGGGGTTGGGACCCTGGGTCTCCACAAAGTTCCTGTTGGACGGCAATTGAATGCAAAACATTTCCTCCCATTAGAATAATTTAAGCATCTTAAGAAAACAAGAGATTTTTCTGGATTTCTCTCTGTACAGCAAACTAAAATAAGAAATACAAAACTATCCCTGGGGAAAACGTTCCACTTTACAGTGGCATCCTGTATAACATTTTTCCTCTTTGTTCCTCATTCACCTGGAAGGGCAAACTCCACATGGCTCAGTTCCAGAGACACAAGGTCAAAACCTACAGTATGAGACTGGAGGAATAAGGTATGTGATATCTTCCGTCAGTACCTTTTGCTTTTTCTATTTCAAATTGACAAATTTTACTAACCATTGCTTTAAAAAGAGCAATTTTCACTAATCAGTTGCTAAGTCGATTCTGACTCTTTACAACTCCATGAACTGCAGCACGCCAGGCTTCCCTGTCCTTCACTATCTCCCAGGGTTTTCTCAAACTTGTGTTCACTGAGTGGGTAATGCCATCCACCCATCTCATCCTCTGTTGCCCTCTTCTCCTGCCCACAATCTTTCCCAGCATCACGGTCTTTTCCATTGAGTCGGCTCTTTGCATCATGTGGTCAAAAAGAGCAATACATCTTTACAAATTGATGAAAACCGTACTGTTCCTTTAGGACACATTCTAAGCTTCTACTGCTCTCCACACAACAGGCCAATAATTGAGAGACAAGTCGTTGGGGCACGAATAACAACTTTATTCCGAAAGTCAGCAAACCGAAAATATGGTGGACTTGTACCCCGAAAACCATCTTACCCGAGTTGGAACTCAGTCCCTTTTTATACTAAAAGAGGAGGGGGTAAAGTCAAGTCAAATTCCTTTGAACCTAAGGAATCAAACAGTTAAGTAACAGAGCATAAAAGTCCAACAATAAGAGTTCCCTGAGCAACCTAAACTAACATCAAGAAATCTGAAGAGCAATCAGTCAGTTCAGTTCAGGTCAGTCGATCAGTCATGTCTGACTCTTTGCAACCTCATGAATCACACCACGCCACGCCTCCCTGTCCTCTACCCAAACCCATGTCCATCCAGTCGGTGATGCCATCCAGGCTTCTCATCCTCTCTTGTCCACTTCTCCTCCTGGCCCCAAGCCCTCCGAGCATTTGGGTCTTTTCCAATGAGTCAACTCTTCGCATGAGGTAGCCAAAGCATTGGACTTGCAGCTTGAGCATCAGTCCTTCCAATGAACACCCAGGACTGGTCTCCTTTAGGATGGACTGGTTGGATCTCCTTTCAGTCCAACGAACTCCCAAGAGTCTTCTCCAACACCACAGTTGAAAAGCATCAATTTTTTGGTGCTCAGCTTTCCTCACCGTTGATCACTCACATCTATACATGACTACTGGAAAAACCATAGCCTTGACTAGATGGATCTTTGTTGGCCAAGTAATGTCTCTGAGGTTTCTCATGATGTACTCTGCATATAAGTTACGTAAGCAGGTTGACAATATACAGCCTTGACGTACTTTTCCTATTTGGAACCAGTCTGTTGTTCCATGTCCAGTTCTAACTGTTGCTTCCTGACCTGCATACAGGTTTCTCAAGAGACAGCTCAGATGGTCAGGTATTGGGATCGAATCCAGGTCTCCCTCCTTGCAGGCGGGATTCTTTACCAACTGAGCTGTGAGGGAACCCCTCGGGGATTTTAGCAACAGTTATTTTACAGATTGCATAATGATTCTTGCTCTTCCAAAAAACATCACAAAACCCACTGCATGGAGTCAATGCTGTGGGGAACCGTCTGGATCCTACCTCCAGGACCAATGCACCCATCCCTCCCTGTGGGCTCAGCTCAGGCCTTGATTCTAACACACTGCAGGGTAACAGTCCTCTTCCCAATTCCACTTTCTTCCTTCCTTCTCAGGTGTGATCATGACTTTCCCAATCAACCAACGCATGCAAACTTCAGTCACAGCATCTGTGTCCCAGGGAAACTGAGCTAAGACACTGTGGCATGCCCACCCTTCCAGGCAATCCACAGTTAGCTATGAGCCCACATCCAGGTCCTCCAGTCAAAGCTGAGACCACCCTTGTCAAGAGTTCCACACAACATCACACAACTGTTGCAGGGAAGACCAATTGTGATTCCAAGTTGGAACGGTTTCTTTGCCTTGCTTCTCACTGCTGTGGTTAGTGTAATCATCCATAATGGCTGGCCTCAGAGGACCCTACCTCTTGGCCTGACTGTTAAACTAAAGTGCCTTGTTGAGCTCACAGGGAGATACT
The DNA here is from genome assembly GCF_019320065.1 of Cervus canadensis. NCBI lineage: Eukaryota > Metazoa > Chordata > Mammalia > Artiodactyla > Cervidae > Cervus > Cervus canadensis. The sequence continues at coordinate 76,272,066 of NC_057392.1, forward strand.
TTGACCTCTCAACCTGTGAATGGTTGCAGGAAAGAAGAGATGAACACAGAAGGCTGGCTGTCCCTGAGATGTACTGCAAGACGGATGGCCCTTTTGACCTTACTTCCCCACTGCCTCTCCCTCTGGATCCTCCCTTCTGACTTTATTTCCTCACTGCTTCTTTCCCTACTGTCATGAAAGAATCTGGCATCCAGACACCAACAAGTTGGCATTTTGAAATATTAGTTAGCCATCTTCTTGGTTGGCTTGTTTTCAAAATGAAGTCCCATTGTTTGCCTCAAGAAGTCGTCTCCTGGAAGCACTGGCCTCTCTCACAGGCAGCAGAGCGAGCTTGAACTGGGTCACACCACTGTGCTTGCAACATGCCTACACCATTCAGAGGGCTCATCCAGAGGCCGAAACTTGCCTCCTCTCACACCTCTCCTAGACCCCCGATAGCTTCCTCTCCACTTCTCCACATTTTGTCACCGCTTTTCTGTGCTCTGTTGAGCAACAGGGCTAAATAGCAGAGACCACTGGGCCTGCACATCACAGAGAAACACACAAGCCACAAATGCAAAGGCACTGGGCACTCAGTATGGAGACCAAGAAACTGGCCCTCCTGGGAGAACATGCCAGGAACTGGGGATATCCCAAAGTTTTAAAGGTCCTTGAGATTTGGCTCAATTGGGCTCAGTTGAGAAGTCATTGAGAAAGGCCCCAATCTCACTGCCACCTGTTGTCCCTGACTGAGCTAATTGGAAGATACCCCAGCTCTTTCGGAAGGGGGGCCTCCCTCATAGCCCCTTAGATTCCAAAGCTTCTGGCCACTCTAACCACAGTAAAATCAGTTATCCCCCACTCTGAGTAGATAAACTGCTGAAAGCAATGCGTTTCCTCAATACAGCCCTCATTCTGAGTCTCCCATTAACATGAAAAACAATCCTCACAGGATTCTATCCTTAAGGTCTTATTATCCAATCAGCCCACAAGTTGCACACCAAGACCTGAGCCTATTAATAACCCTGACTCTACATCCGACACAGCTCTGTACAACACTCATGTCACTGACTTCACAATTCTAGGACAACCTCCCTTCTCCGATTAATTTTAATTAATGAAGACAACCCAAATCTACTCAACTCTATCAAAGGTCTGTTAGCTAGAAGCATTTTCAACCAATTCTTTATCTCTGACAATATTCCACTAACAACATTCCCACAAATAACCAGGCCTCATTATTTGAAGCTAACTGCTCCTTGTCCACCTGCCCCACATAATCATCTTAGGTTTAGTGTAGCACTGACAGTCAACCTTGAGGCACAAAATCTAAAATTACCCCTCAAATGCCTTCAGATTCTCGAATCTCTTAAGATATTTTCCCACTATATACACCACTTTCCACTGTACTTGTCAGCAGCCCATAAATTAGCATTATCCACACTGGGTCTCACTGACTGGAAAACTACCAACCAAAACTCACTTCTTTAATTCAAATAAAACACTAGTATCAGACCAAAGAGGCTTCCCAGGTGGCTCAGTGGTAAAGAATCCTGCTGCCAATGGAGATGCAAGAGATGGGGGTTTTATCCCTGAGTCAGAAGATCCCCAGGATTAGGAAATGGCATCCCACTCCAGTATTCTTGCCTGGGAAATTCCATGGACACAGGAGCCTGGCGGGCTACACTCCATGGGGTCTCAAAGCCTCGGAAATCTCTGAGCATAGAGACCATTTTATGTTTTTCTCTGATTCTAGAGCTCATACATGTAACCAGCATCACTAAAAATAACCTCCTAAAATGAAGAGTCTCTGTAGTCAATTTATGACCCTGGTCATATAAACCAGAAAAGGACAGTAATACGACTCCCTAACACTCAAGAAAGAACTCCAGCTCCACCACCAGTTGCAAAGATTAAATTCTCAGCTAGTTCCTGAACAAGCGTTTTGGTATATTTACAAAATTATCAAGTGCCATGCATCAATTATAATGACTTTCCCCCTATAAATTACTATATATTTCTTGGACGATATATGTTTTCCTCAGGAGTTTACACTGAAAGGAAATTAGACCACGGGCCTCTCAAGGCAACAACTGAATTTACTTGAGGAGGAAAGGTTTGGGGATTAGGAAGGTCCGAAGTCACCGGAGACCACAGATACAGAGTAGAGTTAAGCGGAGCTTAACAAGACTAAAAAGGAAAAAAACAGTACCTCACTATTCCCGGGGAGACCACACCTACCAAGTCTCGGCTTCAGGAATTGCTGTAAACAAACATCCTTCGAGTGAAGACACCAGAGATTCCCAAGCAGTAGGTTCCAGAGGAAAGGGAGAATGAGGGGCGGAGCCTAGGACACAGGCCTCCGTAGGACGCGTGAGGGGCGGGGTCCAGCGGGCCCGGACGGGGGCGCGCGAAAGCCTACCTGCTTGTTCCTCTTTTTGGTTCCAGAGGTGTCTTGTCAGAGTTAAGCAGTACTTGAGAGTCTTTCACGTCTTGTGTTGCAGCATTGATTGCTCATTAGTTTAAGTAACTGTAAACATTTTTAATAAAACCTTAAAATTCTGTGGGATAATCACAATGGGAAGAAAGAAGCTATTGGCGTAACATTTGAAGTCCTGCCTATCCGATGACAGAGGATGAGATGGTTGGATGGCATCACCGACACAATTAGTTTGAGTAAACTCTGGGAGTTGGTGATGGACAGGGAGGCCTGGCGTGCTGCAGTCCATGGAGTCACAGAGTCCGACATGACTGAGAGACGGAACCAAACTGTACCTGGAGTCCTGCTGATGAGGCTGAAGTGATTTCAGACGACTGGGAACTGAAACCTGGTCTGCTGGCCAGGTTGGGGTTGGGTGGGGGTTGATGTGGGGTGCTGGTGGGGTGGGGATGGAAGTGGGGTGCTAGCTGAACCCAGGAATATTCCTGCAATTAGAATTAATTTAAGCAGTTTAAGTAAACAAGGACTGGCTTTGTGTAGTGATGACAAGCTAGAATGTGAAACACAAAACTCTTAGAAAGGGCTACTTCATACAAACACTTCTGAGAAAAATGTCTTGACATTCCACTTCTCCAAGGATCAAGCTTATTAGTCACTGCAGGGGCCCTGAGTGCACCCTGAGGGGAATGCCGGATTGAGAAAAGCAGGCACCATACTGTGCTTTGGACAGTCTAGCCTTGGGATTTCAGGAAGAGTCTCTTGGGTCCATCGACGTCTTCAGCAAGGCCAGATAAGTTTGGGGGAGTCTCTCCTGCTTTTCAGATCTCCCAGTTATTGGTTGATGACCCCAATTTTGTTTGGAAATATATTATACATAGCGCCCACTTAAGAGACACTGAGTAGAACCTCCCTGGTGGTGCAGTGGTAAATAATCTACCTGCAAATGCACAGGACCCGGGTTTGATCCCTGGTGTGGGAGGATGCCACGTGCCTCGCAGCAACTAAGCCCAGGCAACGTAAGTACTGAGCCTGTGCTCCAAAGCCTGTGCTCTGCAACAACAGCAGCCCCAGCACTGAGAAGCCTGCACACAAGTAACCAGAAAGTCGCTTCTGCTGCTGCAGCTAGAGAAATTCCACGTGCAGCAAAGAGAGGCTCAGCTCAGTCCATAGAACAGACAGACACTGAGTCCTCTGGACCGACCAAAAGAACCTTCAAAATGCCAGTCTCCAACCATACCCCAACCAAGTTTCCGTGGAGAATTCACAGCCCGATTGCTGCAAAAAGACAAAGAAGCCAGCACAATGACGACTCAGCAGAGCCAAAGATAAATTTTAAAGATGATTAAGGGACAAACAGACTGGTTCCAAATAGGAAAAGGAGTACGTCAAGGCTGTATATTGTCACCCTGCTTATTTAATTTATATGCAGAGTACATCATGAGAAACGCTGGGCTGGAAGAAGCACAAGCTGTAATTAAGATTGCCACGAGAAATATCAATAACCTCAGATATGCAGATGACACCACCCTTATGGCAGAAAGTGAAGAGGAACTAAAAAGCCTCTTGATGAAAGTGAAAGGAGAGAGTGAAAAAGTTGGCTTAAAGCTCAACATTCAGAAAACTAAGATCATGGCATCCAGTCCCATAACTTCCTGGGAACTAGATGGGGAAACAGTGGAAACAGTGTCAGACTTTATTTTGGGGGGTTCCAAAATCACTTCAGATGGTGATTGCAGCCATGAAGTTATGACGCTTACTCCAAAAAAAAAAAAGACACTTACTCCTTGGAAGGAAAGTTATGACCAATCTAGATAGCATATTAAAAAGCAGAGACATTACGTTGCCAACAAAGGTCCATCTAGCCAAGGCTATGGATTTTCCAGTGGCCATGTATGGATGTGAGAGTTGGACTGTGAAGAAAGCTGAGCGCCGAAGAACTGATGCTTTTCAACTGTGGTGTTGGAGAAGACTTGAGAGTCCCTTGGACTGCAAGAAGATCCAACCAGTCCATCCTAAAGGAGATCAGTCCTGGGTGTTCGTTGGAAGGATTGACGCTGAAGCAGAAACTCCAATACTTTGGCCACCTCATGTGAAGAGTTGATTCATTGGAAAAGACCTTGATGCTGGGAGGGCTTCGGGGTAGGAGAAGGAGACAACAGAGGATAAGATGGCTGGATGGCATCACCGACTTGATAGACATGAGTTTGAGTAAACTCCGGGAGTATTGTGATGGACAGGGAGGCGTGGCGTGGTGTGATTCATGAGATTGCAAAGAGTCGGCAACGACTGAGCGAGTGAACTAAACTGAACTGAGACAAAACTTTTACTAAGAAATGTATTCTTCTTTATAAAAGTTTCCGTTCCATGCCTATGATGACAAAGCTTCAAAAACTTATATGAGAAAAACTTGTTTACATCATAATATATAATACTTAAGCCAATATTTCAATGTAATGGAATGTCAAATTTCTATATGATCACTTGACGGTGATTAGGCAATTTACTTCTTGTTGAAAAACTGAATATATTTTCTCTCATGTCTTTGTTGTCTGTTTCTGAAAGATCTGTCACTTGTGGACAACAAAGCACATTGTCAAATATAAAGTCTTAAGACACTAGAATTTGTTTTCACCAAAATTATCAACGTGGCACTATAAATATTTCTATGTGTACTATCTAACTGAACTCAAGTCTTAAAGGAACTGTCTTTCTTTACATTTACAGGGCACCTACTATGTTCCTTGTCATTGTCTACATGCATTATAATGTTACAAAAGACTAAAAATAACCCACAGATTTATGTATTTGTTCGTGGAAGGCAGGAAAGAAATGTAAATTAAATTAGATCTGGGTCATAACATGTGGATAGAAAATGTAACGCTAAGGAAAAACTATTGAAATATACAAAAGAAATAGGATGGCAGTATTTAAGAGATTAGCACTGAAACATATATATTACCATATGTAAAAGAGCCAGTGGGAGTTTAATGTGTGAGGAAGTGCTCTGTGACAATCTGGAGGGATACAGTGACAAGAGAGGTGGGTTCAGGAAGGAAGGGATGTATGTACGCCTATGGCCTATTCAAGATGTACAGCAAAAACCATCACAATATTGTAAAAAAAAAAAAAATGTATTGATGGTGACTTAGGGCTGAACACAGAATCAAAGCTTTCCCACACTTAACACATTTGTGTAGTTTTCCTTCAGGTTGAATTTTCTGAGGGTCAAAAAGTTGATGTATTTTACTGCATTCTCTACATGTGTAAGTTTTCACTGCAGTAAGGATTCTCAGATGATCTGCAACGTCATTCCTTGTGACTGAAGGGTTTGCCACATAAATAACATGTATGTGGTTCCTCTCCTCTATGAACTGCCTAATGGGCAGTTCATGCTGAACATGCACTAGAAACTCTGCCACATTCATTTCACTTGTATGTTTTCTATACAATATGAACTCTGAATTATAAGGCCTGAACACTGATTAAAGGCTTTGTACCACTCACGACATTTGCACTAAAATGTTTCTCACAGAATAACAGTAAATACGTACTTACTGGGGCTCCAGGACAGGCACCTTTGCGGTATATGCAGGTTCCCAGTCCATCCAGCCCCTGGACTGCTTCCTGCTTCGAAGCAGAATAGAAGGCATGCAGATTTTTCTTGGGGATTGGGCAGTTTTTCTCCCGGCCTCTCTCACCTTGCCTGCTATATTAATGCTGACTTTGAAAACAAGATTTTGTGAAGCAGGATTTCTGTTCCAAAAGGAAGAGCTAAGACAAGAAAGGAGGAGGTCAGAGGGGCAAGTAGGTGTTGATCACTTCAATATTCAGATGGAAGTCTAGTTCTCACTGACCAGCTCCGGGTGTGATACTAGACAGCTGAACTTCTTCAGGCCTCGTCCCTTGTACTAAACCATATATTTAGAGAGGAGACTTCTCTTCTTACCAGAACATTCCATTGATGTAAGGGCTTTATATAGAAAGGCTTTCACTTTTGGGTTCCTTGAGTTTAAAGGATGACTTTTTATGAGCCACTCTTTTTTTTCCTTTAATGTAGAAAACATTATAAGTGTACAGATAATTCGTAAAACAGTAGAAGTGAGTTCATTTTGAAGACTGTGAAAAGACTGAATGTCATGCACTACTCATTATATCAGTTTATTCCAATATGTTCATGTTCATGCCAGGATGAAAAGAAAACCAAACCTCTATGTAAAAGGTAAGCACATTTTTAAGACAAAAATGTTGTATTTCTTCAGTGCAGATTTGTTATAAATACCTTATAGAACCGAGTCTTAACCTGTTTTGATTTTTTTTTTCTCCTCCCTGAAAGAGTTATGCAGTTGTTGAAGCTTCTAACCAAGGAAGAACTTGAAGGACTGGGAGATTTGGTCCCCTTGTCTCCAGGCTGTGACTATAAGTTCCCTCCCTCCATCCCCTTAGGTATTGTTAAATGTAGTAAAGGGATTTTTAGCTTTCATAACCCAAATGAAGAAAGTGGGGGTTTTTATTGTTTGTTTGCTTGTGGATTTGTGTAATCATTGATGGCTAAGTTTGGCTGATTGTGATATAAAGAATGGCTTCTGTTTTCTGTATTTATTCATACACCAGAAATAGTGTTTATTGTTATATAAAGACTATAAAAGTTTTCATAAGCCTTTATATTTTGAACTCTTTATTTAAACACTGTTGGAAAATGTGGCATAAATCTTGTGTCATTATTTAATAAACTGTAGAAATATATACTAACAACAAAAATTTTTTTAATAAAATGTTTCTCACAACTGTCACATTTCTAATGTTTCTCTTTAGTATGAATTCTCCGATGGATTCTAAGTTCGTGATTTCAAGTAAAGCACCGGCCATATACATCATATTTATATGGTTTCTCTACTGTCTGAACTGCCTGATGATGTTATGGATGACTGTGCCTAAATGGTTTGTCACAATTCTTATATTTCTAAGGCTCTCTCCAGTAAGAATTCTCTGATGAACTGCAAAGTTTGCATTCACACTGAAAGCCCTGCCAGATATACCTCATTTATCTGGTTTCTCTCCCGTATGAACTCTCTGATGAATACCAAGGTTAACAGTACAAACAAACACCTTGCCACATACACCACATATATATGGTTTCTCTCCAGTATGAATTCTCCAATGAAGAACAATTTTGCAGTCTGATTAAAGTACTTGCCGCCACACATCACATTTTTAAGATTTCTCTCCAGTATGAACTCTCTGATGAACAGCAAGATGTCCAGTACGAGTAAACGCCTTGCCACACACATCACATTTATATGGCTTCTCTCCAGTATGAATTCTCCGATGAACTGCAAGGCTTGAACTTATACTAAAGCCTTTGCCACATACATCGCATTTATATGGTTTCTCTCCAGTATGAACTCTCTGATGATCAGCAAGATGTCCAGTACGAGTAAACGCCTTGCCACACACATCACATTTATATGGCTTCTCTCCAGTATGAGTTCTCCGATGAACTGCAAGGCTTGAAGTTATACTAAAGCCTTTGCCACATACATCACATTTATGTGGTTTCTCTCCAGTATGAATTCTCCGATGAACTGCAAGGGTTGAATTTGACCTAAAGGACTTGCCACAGACACGACATTTATATGGCTTCTCTCCAGTATGAACTCTCCGATGAACTACAAGGCTTGAAGTTTGAATAAAGCCTTTGCCACATACATCACATTTATATGGCTTCTCTCCAGTATGAACTCTCCGATGAACTACAAGGCTTGAAGTTTCAATAAAGCCTTTGCCACATACATCACATTTATATGGTTTCTCTCCAGTATGAATTCTCTGATGAACTGCAAGATGTGTAGACCGATTAAAGGCCTTGCCACATACATCACATTTATATGGTTTCTCTCCAGTATGAACTCTCCGATGAACTGCAAGGCTTGAAGTTTCACTAAAGCCTTTGCCACATACATCACATTTATATGGTTTGTCTCCAGTATGAACTCTCTGATGAACAGCAAGATGTCCAGTATGAGCAAACACCTTGCCACACACATCACATTTATATGGTGTCTCTCCAGTATGAATCCTCCGATGAATTGCAAGCCTTGAAGTTTCACTAAAGCCTTTGCCACATGCATCACATTTATATGGTTTCTCTCCAGTATGAATTCTCCGATGAACTGCAAGATGTGGAGACTGATTAAAAGCCTTGCCACATACATCACATTTATATGGTTTCTCTCCAGTATGAATTCTCCAATGAACTGCAAGGCTTGAATTTGAACTAAAGGACTTGCCACATACATGACATTTATATGGCTTCTCTCCAGTATGAGTTCTCCGATGAACTGCCAGGCTTGAAGTTATACTAAAGCCTTTGCCACATACATCACATTTATGTGGTTTCTCTCCAGTATGAATTCTCCGATGAACTGCAAGGGTTGAACTTGACCTAAAGGACTTGCCACAGACACGACATTTATATGGCTTCTCTCCAGTATGAACTCTCCGATGAACTACAAGGCTTGAAGTTTGAATAAAGCCTTTGCCACATACATCACATTTATATGGCTTCTCTCCAGTATGAACTCTCCGATGAACTACAAGGCTTGAAGTTTCAATAAAGCTTTTGCCACACACATCACATTTATATGGTGTCTCTCCAGTATGAATCCTCCGATGAATTGCAAGCCTTGAAGTTTCACTAAAGCCTTTGCCACATTCATCACATTTATATGGTTTCTCTCCAGTATGAATTCTCCGATGAACTGCAAGATGTGGAGACTGATTAAAAGCCTTGCCACATACATCACATTTATATGGTTTCTCTCCAGTATGAATTCTCTGATGAACTGCAAGATTTGCAGCTTGACTAAAGGCTCTGCCACATATATCACATTTATATGGTTTCTCTCCAGTATGAATTCTCCAATGAACTGCAAGGCTTGAATTTGAACTAAAGGACTTGCCACATACATGACATTTATATGGCTTCTCTCCAGTATGAACTCTCTGATGAACAGCAAGATGTCCAGTACGAGTAAACACCTTGCCACACACATCACATTTATATGGTGTCTCTCCAGTATGAATTCTCCGATGAACTGCAAGATTTGCAGCTTGACTAAAGGCTCTGCCACATATATCACATTTATATGGTTTCTCTCCCATATGGAATCTCTGATGAACTGCAAGCTTTGCAGCTTCATTAAGGGCCTTGCCACATACATCACATTTATATTGTTTCTCTCCAGTATGTACTCTCAAATGAACAGCAAGGTGTGAATTTACTCTAAAAGTCCTGCCACACACATCACATTTATATGGTTTCACTCCAGTATGAAGTCTCTGATGAACAGTAAGGCTTCCAGTATGACGAAACGCCTTGTCACATACATTGCATTTGTATGGCTTCTCTCCAGAAGGAATTCTCTGAGGAACTGCAAGGCTTGCAGTTTGACTAAAGTCCTTTCCAGAAACATCACATTTATATGGTTTCACTCCGGTATGAATTCTCTGATGATTTTCAAGGTGTGTACTTTGTTGAAAGCAGTGATCACACACACCACATTTATATGGTTTCTCTCCAGTATGAATTTTCTGACGAACTGCAAGCCTTGAAGTTTCACTAAAGCCTTTGCCACATACATAGCATTTATATGGTTTCTCTCCAGTATGAACTCTCTGATGAACAGCAAGATGTCCAGTACGAGTAAACGCCTTGCCACACACATCACATTTATATGGCTTCTCTCCAGTATGAATTCTCCGATGAACTGCAAGGCTTGAACTTATACTAAAGCCTTTGCCACATACATCGCATTTATATGGTTTCTCTCCAGTATGAACTCTCTGATGATCAGCAAGATGTCCAGTACGAGTAAACGCCTTGCCACACACATCACATTTATATGGCTTCTCTCCAGTATGAATTCTCCGATGAACTGCAAGGCTTGAAGTTATACTAAAGCCTTTGCCACATACATCACATTTATGTGGTTTCTCTCCAGTATGAATTCTCTGATGAACTGCAAGGCTTGAATTTGACCTAAAGGACTTGCCACAGACACGACATTTATATGGCTTCTCTCCAGTATGAACTCTCCGATGAACTGCAAGGCTTGAAGTTTCACTAAAGCCTTTGCCACATACATCACATTTATATGGTTTCTCTCCAGTATGAATTCTCCGATGAACTGCAAAATGTGTAGACTGATTAAAGGCCTTGCCACATACATCACATTTATATGGTTTCTCTCCAGTATGAATTCTCCAATGAACTGCAAGTTTTGTAGTTTGATTAAAAGCCTTGCCACACATGTCGCATTTATATGGTTTTCCTCCTGTATGGATTCTTTGATGTCCAGTGAGTTCTAAGTCCCGAAGAAAGGTTATGTCACACTCATTACATTTGTAAGGTCTTTTCTTTTGTGTTTCATGGTCTGGTAACAGTTCTGAAGGATGAATAACACCATTCTCATGTTTATGAGAAAAGCCTTTGCAGACATTACGAGTTCTCTGAGGTGGTAAACCTGTGGCCCTGACATTTGTCACAACTTGACTACATTCAGAAATTATCCCTTCAGATTGTACCACCTGCAATTTTTTCTGAAAGCTTGATCCGTGCCTCTCAAAAGGTCTCTTTCCTACATCACTTCTACTAGGATGATATCTTCCATCAGTGAGGTTTTTGTTATGGGATGTAGACATTCCTTTGTCATTTCTTTCATCATCTGTCCACAGACAATCAAAGTCATGTATATTTTCCTGGATGTCCCTCAGGTGAAAATCTTTGATTTCAAGGCGTTCAGCTCTTCCAAACATCACTCTTTGAAAAATCTCCCCTTTACCACTGTTTACTTTTGCCTGTAATTTCTTGATCTTATCTATGTGAGACATATCTACAAGACATAAAGAACCACAGGTATTCTATTAGTAACAATTCATAAATAAATTATTTCTTGTTGAACACATGACATTATACCATGAGTCATATTCGTCCTGAAAAAAATTATGAATCTTCGCAATGATGATCTTAAAACTATACAACACTAAAGGAATAGAACTCTTTAAAAAGGAGTGATCATATGCAATTCAAATTAATTTTAGGGTAGTGTAGTTTCAAACACAATCAGAAAACATTCATTTAATGCAAACTCATGTCAGTTCACAAAGAAAACATATTTCCCCACCATGACCTCAAAGCCCATCCTACTTTGTCCTAAACACATTGCTCTCTCATAATTGAGGAGAAAATAATGGTATATTGTACACACTTTATGCATCCTTATACATGTTTAAATGGTGAAGAACATACAGGACTAGAGAGGTGACTCAGTGGTAAAGAAACTGCCTGCCAATGCAGACGACGCGGCACAGGGGGCTACAATCCCTGGGTCAGAAAGATCCCCTGGAGCAGGAAATCACAACCCAGTGCACTATTCCTGCCTGAAAAAACTTCCTTGGATAGGAAAGCTTGGTGGGCTACAGTCCCTGAGATCACAAGGAGTCAGATTGGACTGAGCAACTGAGCAAACAAGCATCAAAGAGGCAATACACTGGAATGGTAAACAATGCAAAAGAAGCATTCTAATGAATAATGTAAAAACAAAAAAGGCAGTTAGAAACTGTTCAACAAATACTGCATTGAGAAAATAAAAAATTCTGTAAACTATATATATATATGCATATATATATATATATATAATTTTTGTTGTTGTTGGACCATGTGGCTTATGAGATCTTGGTTCCCTGACCATGGATTAACTCCAGGCTTGCTGCAGTGAAACTACTGAATCCTATCCACTGGACTGTCAGAGAATTCCCTAAAATAATTTAAAAAATTAAAAAATAAACACTTTTCTAAATACCTCTTAGAAATCTATCAGTAGATAGATATATAAGCATTTTATGACATTAACAAGTGGTTAATGTCAGTTATATTGTGTAATACAAAAAGACCATCATTTTTAAAACACAAAAAATATGTGAAACATTCTCTACTTATACAATGATCATTCAATACATCAACTCCGTACCTACACAGTAACTTAAACTCACCCAGTTCATTGGCTCCAACATACATGTAAAGGAACAATCTTTGGGGCTTCCCTTGTGGCTCAGAGGTAAAGAATCCATCTGCTAGTGCAGGGCACACAGGTTTGATCCCTGATCCGGGAAACTCCCACATGCCTGAGAACAATTAAGCCTGCAGGCCACAGGTGATGATTCTGTGCTCTAGAGCTGGGGAGTCACAACTACTGAGCAAACACACAGAGACCATGCATTGCAACAAGAGAATCCACTAGAATGAGAAGTACAGGCACTGTAACTAGAGGGTAGCCCTTGCTCGCTGCAAGTAGAGAAAAGCCCCCGAAGCAACAAAGACCCAGTGAAGATAAAAACAAATAAATTTTAATAAATTTTTAAACATACTGTTATGAAGATAAAGGAATGTAACTTGAAAACTTACATATATTTTAAGCAAAAGTAACCTTTGAGGCAAACTCCCTGGTGGTCCAGTAGTTAGGACTATGTGCTTCCCCTGTAGGGGGCACAAAATCTCTCCATGAACGGGCAACTAAGAACCAGAGTACCATGTGGCACAGCAAAAAAAAAAAAGTAACTTCTGATATTTTCTATAAAACACACAACAGTCTATGCCACCTAACAGCACGAATTACCACAGGAGGGGAACAAGGCGAAGTAAATCCCTTTGAAACACCTCATCACATGCTACCCAAATTCAAGCAACAAAATTGACAGGAGTCAAATGACAGATTGTTGCAGAAAATATAAAGACCTTGCCTTTTGGGACCTCTTTTCTTGGAGTCCACTTTCCATGAAACCTCTCTCTTTTCTTAAAAAAAAACAAACAAAAAAACAAACACTTTGTTCATTTAGAAACAGCCACCTCTAAGTCAGAAGTACTTTCCATTTTCCTTAATAAAATGTAATTTTGAGGTAGGAGTTGGATGGGCTGCAGGTTGGACATCTACAATCAGCTAACCTCCTCTTTGCATGCCCTGAGATAAGAGATAGGTCGGCTCAGGTTGAGGAATTTACAGTCAACAAAAACAGGGTAAACAGCCAGTTTGTCTCTTAATTCAGGGGAATAATCGTGGCAAGGACAAAGAAAGGAAAAACCCTGTCTGATAAGAGATACAGTACACAAATGCAGAAAGGCTCCTTGGAGGTAAAAGTCAGAGGATCATTCCAGGAAAAATGAGTTTTCCTCCTCTAAGAAGCCTTTACTTCAAGATCCAGGGTGTACCTGTGTAGGGAAGGGGAGGGTCCTGAGACAAATTAACCAGGGTGGACAAAGCAAGGTGATTGGCCCACATTTCTCATCCCTTTCTTACTAAAAACACACATCTTGCTTTCCTTAAGCAACCATGAGCAGTCCATTATATTAGCATTTTGTAGACTGGTGAACATAAATACCAGTGATAATGTCTAAGAATATCTGCTTTCTTATAGAGAACATCTCAGGGTGGCACCAAACGTATTCATTAAAAGTCCAAAATCTCTTCAGTTTGTCTGTAAGAGGAAATGAGTTTTCAGTAATCTGTGTTTCAGAATCTTACTTTATTTGGAAATGACATATATATTCAATGAACTTTCATCACTTAGTTTAGCACAACCCTAAAAATTCAGGTTATTCAAATCTGGAGAGACTATTTCAGACAGATATTTCTAAAGTATAATCTTTCCTAACAGAGTTTATCTAAAAGCTCCAATCGCATTTGCATTCTTTCCTTAAAAGTGTCTTCACTCCAGTTACTTTAACTGTTCACTAACTTACTTAATGTAAACCTAGGCACAATAAAAGTATTAGACAATGTTGAAGACTCAAGACATGTCTTAATTAGATTAGCAAACAAACATTAATACTAGATATTTAATATTGAATATTTCCCAGTTCATATGAACCTGAAATTCACTTAAGTTAAATTCTCTTGAAATGGTTTGATTTGTCCTTTTTTTTTTTTCTTACAAACAATTGAATTAGAGCTCATTTACAAATTAACCTCAGCAATATTATCCAAAAACAAAGACACACACTGAGACAAACATACATGCAGATCGACAGACATGAGAGCTCTCGTACTTTCCTGCTTGAGATTTAAAATGCCTCTTTCACCCTTTTCTTCCCAGCACCCACACCATGGTTTAAAATTCTAATTTGCCCAAGACTGAAATCTCTGGGAAAATAGGTTACATGTTTCAAGGACATGGCAAAGGTTGCATGCTATGCAGGGTCACTTAATGCCTGTCCAACTCCCTGCAACCCCATGGACTCTAGCCCACCAGGCTCCTCTGTCCATGGTGGGACTCTCCAGGCAAGAATACTGGAGTGGGTTGCCATTCACTCCTCCAGGGGATCTTCCCTACCCAGGGTCAAATCCACGTCTCCTATGTCTCTCCCTAGGGCTGGCAGGTTCTTTACCACTAGAGTCATCTGGGAAGCCCTGGCAAAGGTTAACTTTAAGTTTTTTGGGGGGCAGGCCTTTTTAACAAGCTTGCTGTTTTTAATTCCACATGTAAAAAGAAACGGTTTTGCACTTTCAAAGGAAAAAAAAAAATTCATCTTAACCAGTTTTCTCCAGAGTCTAAACAATATCATTGCCATCCTGTTTCAAACAAGTTATCTTTCCTTTCTGTAGTCATACCTTTATGGCTAAAATACAGATCGAATAGTGCTCAAATTGACTGTGGTAACAGGGCCAGAAAGACTGATAAAAATCTTGGAATGTCCCTCCAGGAAGATGGGGTCTTTGATCAGAAGACTCTAAAGGGGCAAACAAATTTGCTAGAGTGGGGAAACCTGGGCTCCCCTTCCTACTGAGAGACAGGGGCCATCAGAAGGGGACCAGCTGATGGAGAGGGAGAAGGAGGGGTTGGCAGGGGTGAAAGGCCACAACAGGACAGATCATGGAGAGAGAAAGGGCAGTGGGGGACACTACTGGAGCTGTGGTCCGGCTAAAGAGAGTCAACTTAAAAAGTACAGATTTGATCAGCCAAAATATAATGTGACATTGTAACATGGATAATCATCCTCACCAATAGCGTATTTCTTCTTCCAGTTGGAACTTCTCTTTAGACAGTTTTAAGTTAACCTTTATTTACCTCACGGTAGGCAGAGAAGAGGATCCAGGAGTCAACTTGGATGGTGCTAAGCCTGGGGCTTGGTTGGCAAGGGCCCCTGCAAAGGCTGAACAATCTCAAGATTTGTCCCCTATCTTATCTATGCTGCTGCAAGCCTTGCACTCACTGAAGACAGTCAGGACATTCACACTCAGGGCAGTTTCCAGGCAGGTTAGAAGCAAGGTCAGAGGAATGCACTGCTTTATCTTGAAGCCTAAACAAGACTATTTATTTAATTTCCCTAACACCCAGGTGGCTCCATGGTAAGAATCTGCTTAGTAATGCGGGAGGCATGGGTTCGATTCTTGTTCTGCGAAGATCTCACATGTCACGGAGAATAAGTTGATGAACTACAGATAGTGAGCCTGTATGGCAAAACTACTCACGCCCGTGTGCCCAGGGCCCGTGCTTCACAAGTAAAGAAACCACCACAATGAGAAACCGTGCTCCCCGCAACTACAGAGTAGCCCTCACTCGTCTCCAGCAGACAGAAGTCCGCACAGCACAAAAGACCCAGGACAGGCCAAAACCAAAGACCTCGCCTTCATCTCTGTGGGCGCTACAGCTCCACTGGAGGGCGCTGTACGTTTCGCATGTCGAAGAACAGAGCCGTCAGTTAGGGAGAAGAAAAACCTCCTGTGAGATTCACAAACATTAAACATCTGTTTTCTCACAGAACTCTCCCCCTTGGAGAGTTTCCCAAACCCCATGGATGGTGCGGCTTCCTCTCTGTCCTTGTGACAGCTGACCTGTGATCACACTGTTGATACTTTCCCACTCATCTGGATTTTCGCTATTAGCACCTTCTCCACAATCCAGGGGTCTTCCTCTTTGTGCCACAAGAATGGAGATAACGTTCAGATCAGAAACAGAACTTCCTACTCACAAGTAATGCCACATACTGTGGCTTCTTCCAGAAAACAACCTCTCTTTTCCTTAATAAGTGTATCTGTTATTCTTAATACATTGGTGTATTCATTTCTTTTGGCTCAGGGGAGTGTTCGCTGCTGCTTGGTCGTCTCTCCAAGTTCAGCAAGTAGGGGCTAGGCTGCAGTTGCAGTGCTTGTGCTCCTTACTTGCTGTGGCAAGAGTAAATTCTGTCACTCTAAGAAATGACTCAAAAAAAAAAAAAAGGAAATCGCTCAGATCAAACAGTTAAGAAATGAGGCAACAGCACGTGAGCTCAGGTGGTTGGGAGTGACAACTGAACCTGAAGAATCAACTAGTTAACAACCAGAAAAGGAAAGAGCATCCACAGAGCATGCCCTGACAATATCTGAAACAAGTTCAAGGAAGCTGAAATACAACAGAACACAATAATTGTCATGAGACAGGGTCCCACCCTCTCCCATCACAACCCACACAATGTCGATTATCTTGCTACAATTTACATCATTCATGTGATGATGCAGAAAAAATTTACCGCCATGAAATACACTTAAGACAGAACTGAAACTGCCACAAATCATACACCATTATTTATGAGACGATGTTTCTGTAATAAAACCATAGAGTTACATATCCATATCGAGGCACACAGGTATAGCTGCTCTGTGACATGTGGGATCTTCCCAGAGCAAGGATCAAACCTGTGTCTCCTGCACTGGTAGGTGTAGAATCCAGCTCTTTTGTCAGCCAAGGAGTGAGGACATTATAAACCAACAGAAAAATACTTCACAAATAAATTTACTATCTGCCTCCTTCTGAATGCACAGGGAACAGTATAACGTACAGTACAATATGCAGCAGGTATCTAGTTCCTCTCTAAGAACTACTGAACCAAGATCACAGGGCTAGAAAACAGGCAACTGGATGTTTCAAAGTTTGAAATCAGCTCTATAAATGCTCAAGTTCTGAAAAAGCTCCTTGTGTATCACACATTGGCAGGTGACCAGAAGGAAAGACAAGTTTAAACTCCTGATGCCAATCACGAAGCTTTATATGTGCGAGTCCACAAGGTTTTGAGTTTAATCAAGAAAAACAGGGGATCTCAAAAGGTACAGAGGGAACATGCAGAGGTAGCCCAGGGCAGATCCCCACTTCAGGGGAAGTGATCCTCACCTACAGACAGCAGATTCCTGAGGGTCTCCACCATCACGTCCTTGTACAAGGTCCTCTGGGCAGGGTCCAGGCATTCCCACTCCTTGGGAGTGAAATCTATGAACACATCCTTGAAGGTCAACTGTGCCTGAAATGAAAACACATTTCACCAACAGGCCCTGAGGAGGGTTCTTTGTTTCACACAAAATGAAAAGAGGTGAGAGGGGTAAAGCTCAATTCAGTTGAAGTAATATTCTGATAGATCCATTAAAAGCTGCTTGAAGCAAACTGTTGGTCTCTAATCTAATTTCCAATTTCCTCTTTTTTCTAAGATTATGATATCCTGCAATCAACATGAATTTGTCATGTATGTGGACAATACATCAAAAATACACATATTAAAACCAACACTGGGTTGTGTATGCAGAAGTGTTACATTCAACACACGGAGTGACACAGTCTCACTATCTAGATGAGTTACAGCAAGACTGGTCTCTTCAGACGACAAGGTCCACAGTGACTTTAAAAGAACACACATTGTGATGATGACAACAGGTGCGTCAGCACGTCCTGCTCACTAAGCGTTACTCTAAAGACGTCACATAGATGAACTCGTCATCAACATACAGCACGTTAGAGAAAGATCTGTGTCCAGCTTACTGGGGAGAAAACTCTGTCACTCTAAGAAATCACACAGATCAAACAGTTAAGAAATGAGGCAACAGCACCTGAGCTCAGGTGGTTGGCAGAGACAACTGAACCTAAAGAATCAACCAGTTAACTACCAGAGAAGGAAAGAGCATTCAGAGAGTTCCCTGAGAATACTTGAAACAAGTTCAAGGAAGCTGAAATAAAACAGAACAGCATAAATGGGCATGATACAGGGTCACATCCTCTCCCATCACAACCCACACAATGTCAAAAACTTACCACAACTTACATCATTCATGTGATGATGCAGAAAAAAATTAACGCCATGAAATACACTTAGGACACAACTGAAACTGCTACAAAGCATACACCATTATTTATAAGATGATGTTTTAGTAATAAAACCATGGAGTTACATATCCATGCATTCATGCATGCATGTGTAAACACACAATTGCTTGAAACAAGAGGAGTTATCTTTATTTTTTTTCTTTCATTCTATCAAAATTCACTCAGTGTTAGCTTTGCAACTCAAACTTGAAATACAGCAGTGAACATGACGGAGCTTACAATCTGGCAGCCAGCCAGCCAATCCACACGTTTAACGCTACTATCGAAATAAATGCCTGACACAGGGCCGGTGCCAAGACAAGATTAAACAGAAAGTCTTCACCTACATTGAGAAATCACACAAGGTCTGTGAGAGGAAGAAACACTTAGGATTGGCAAGGTGGGAAATGGAAGAGTGCTGCAAGGACAAAGGACAGCCTGAGTGCCAGCTCTGAGGCAGGAAGATATTACTGAACAGAAAATCTGACTGGGACACAGGGAATGTAGATGGGGTGATGCCAGGTAGCGGCTTATTTATGCAAGATCTATGGATTTAGAACTTTAATCCAAAAGATACCGGAAGTGTCTGAAGAATCTGCAAGAGGAAAGTTAGATGCTTAGATTTATTTTCCAGAGCTCAATCTGCTGTGTGTGGAAGTTGTCTTTACCTGCTTACTCATGCCAGACTGCAACCCCGCTGATGGCAGCCCACCAACTCCTCTAACCATGGAATTTTCCAGGCAAGAATACTGCAGTGGGTTCCCATTCTCTTCTTTCATGTTACTTCTTCATTCAGTAACTTTGTCAACATTCTATTTCTTTTTTAAAGCTTATTTGTTTTGCTTATGTTGGGTCTTCGTTGCTCTGAGTGGGCTTTCTCTAGTTGCAGCTGCAGTGCCGGGGCTTCTCACTGCAGTGGCTTCTCTTGTTTTGGAGCACAGGCTCTAGAGAGTGCGGGCTTCTGTAGTTATGGCTCCCGGGCTCTAGAGCACAGGCTCAGTAGTTGTGGCCCATGGGCTTAGTTGCTCTGAGACATCTTCCGGGACCTGGGATGGAACCCGTGCACCCTACATTGGCAGGCACATTCTTAGCCACTGTACCACCAGGGAAGTCCTCAACATTATCTTATTCTAGTTCAAAAAAACTTAAAAGTAATACAAGCAGAAAATAACATACAGAAGATTTCCTCCAATCTTCATAAAATACCTGTATTTAAAAATATCTGGGTCTCCCTACAGTAAGTGGTCAAGAATCCACTGGGCAATGCAAGAGATGTGGGTTGTTGCCTGGTCTGAGAGCCCACATGCTGAAGGCAACTAAGCCCATGAGTCTCAATTCCTGAGCCAGAGCTCTAGAGCACAGTAGGTGAAACTACTGAAGCCAGCGCGCTCTAGAGCCTCGGCTGCAAGAGAAGAGAAGCCATTGCAATGAGAAGCGTGCGCACTGCAACCATGTGGCCACTACTCGCCAGAACCAGGGAAAAGACACTGAAGCAATGAAGATACAGTACAGGAAATAAACATATTTTAAAGAACAGAATGTGATTTTTATCCTTAATTTTAGGTATGTACTTATTAACAAAATCCAAAATTAGTATTTTATTCCATTAAGAAAATATGGAATCAAGATTAGTAAAGTTGGAAAATTCCCTCATGGTCCAGTGGTTAAGATCCCTCACTTCCACTGCAGGGTTTCATGTTCGATCCCTATGCAGCGAACTAAGACCCTGGAAGCTGCATCATGTGGTCAAAAAAAAAAAAAAGAAAAAAAATCAGTAAGCCTGATTTTACAGTTTAAATTAGATGGTGTCAGAAACACTCCCTAGCCCTGACATCTCTTTCTGAACGCTCCATTCCCTTCCCAAACACTTAACTTTTCAAGGAGGTGCTCATTTAGTTTTAAATGTACTATAAAAAGTCAGAACTGATTTCCACTCATTGGCCTCTGTTGCAGATTTTACCGTGTACTGTACATGTTAATACCTGAGGTCCACATACAGCTTACCCTGGTTGACAGAGAGCAGACAGCGCATCCAGATGGGCCCTAAACAGTCCCTGCTGCCCAAAAGCACCGAGGCCCATGGGTGAGAAGACCTGCCCAGGACAGTGTCCAGGGGAGCCTCCTCACAAGGGCCAGGTCACCGGGTCATGGGGAGACGGGATCTAAGTGGAGATACAGGCCGTGAGGGAAGGCGCCGTGTGAGTGTGCATGTACAGGAGTCAGACAGGACACTCCAGAGTCAGACACAATTGGCGAGTCCAGAGAAGGGCATTTCAGGAAGGCAGTGTGAGAATCCACTGAGAATATGACCTTACCTGAGAAACAGCCATGCCTGACTCCTGTTCTTTCCTCTTCTGGGCTTCTTCGTCCATGAGCCTTCACAGTTCTATCATGAAAGTTGAAAACATGCTGTCGAAAGCTTAGAGTCAACACATCCCTTTCCTGAGCCCCAACCACACACCCAGGGAAGCCCTCACCAGGAGGAACACAGTCCTCTGTGCCCACTGTCTCAGGAGGGACTCAGGACAATCAACTACCACACACAGTCCAACAGGGACTTTCCCACAATTTCCTTGGATCACACTCCTCTCCTGGTGAGGCCTCATGCACACAGCAGCAGGGGGCACCTCCACTCACCCCAAGATCCCCCTCAGGTCACACAGCAGGCGGGGTTCAGCCCCACTCAGAACAGAGTGCCCTCCCCGCCCCCAGGGCCTGATCTCAGTCTCAGAAGTGGAGGCTAAGAGTCCTGGTGCTCAATGCAGGATCCAGATCGGAATCATCTGAGGCTCTGTGCACATTCCTGGGGCGAGGCCCCACACGAGATCCTGAGGAGAGTGTCTGATGGGGGAGAACCGACAAACCAAAGGAGTATGTGTATAGATACCATACACCCTGTGACCATGTGACACATGTGAACACTGAAATATTTATCACAAACCACTAATGGACACATCCATCACCAAATTCCCATGTTCTGTGTGTGGTGACAACACTGACGACCTACTCTCCTGACAAATTCCCAGCATGCAGTAACAGAACAGGATTAACTATAGTCAGCATGCTGCGCATACCTCCCCAGGACACACTCATTTGACAACTCAAAGTCTGTAGCTTTTGACCAACATCTCCCTATCTTCCTGACCTTCCAGCGACCACCATCCTACCCTCTGGTGCTAGAGAGTTTCATTTTTTTTCCATTCCATAAAATAGAAGGACATATAATATCAGTCTTTCCCTGGCTGTCTTAACTCACTTACCATAATATTCTCTACATTCATCCAAGTTATCCCAAGTGAGACAAATCTCCAGAATTGTTTACAAGGTCGCCATTGATTGAACAAATCTTTATCGCAAGCTACAAGAAAATTAAATGTAAAGAAAGCAGAAAGCCAAAAGTAAAACCATCACAAAGAACATGGTGAAAGTTGCTTGAAAAGGCAACTTTTCAGTCAGTCAGTTCTTGCCCCATTTTTTCTCTCACATACCTCTACTCCTCACCAGGAATAGGGAAGGGGGTGACCCACACCTGAGAGAATCAAGTCCCTGCCCCAGTCCCCACCTCAACAGGCTCTACACATGCATGCTCTTTTAATACAAATAATTACGAAATACACATGCCTCACAGACAGAAGCTTTGCAATTCTCATTCTTATCTGTACAATTTAAAGAAGCAAGATCTGCATTAGATTTTAAAGTCCAAAATCAATGTATGACGACTTAATAATTCTGAGCCAACTGCTTCAGCACTCTCTGGATCTAGTCCCCACCATCACCTGCACACTAGCTGTTTCCACTTCATTTGGTTGATCTGTTTCCCTACTTCTTTCTACATCTCCCTTTCTCTGCTCTCATCTCTGCTCTCCTGCTGTCCCTTCCTCCACTCTACTTCTTCCCTGCCTCCCATCCCGCCTCTCTCTGCCATCTGTGCGCCTTCAAGTTGCTTTCTCTCCAACCTCCCTGGTGAGCCTCAATTTCCCTGCATTTCTGCCTTTCTTCCTCCATCTCTGCCCTCCCTTCCTCCCAACTCTCTGGCACTCCCAAGTGGCTATGCTTCCTTTCAGCTCGCTTTTTTTCTCAGCTCCTCCAATCACTAGGAGTCCCCTTTCTCTCCCAGCAGGATATTGCTGCTCTGGGCCCAACTCTAGTATCGCCTTCGCGGGCTGTCTCCGTGAACTGCGTCTCCACTGTCGCCCTCATTGGGACCCCTGATTTACAGCCCCTCTCCCTTGAAGGCTACAGAAGGGGGGCGGCAGAGGATGAGATGGTGAGATACAATCCCTGGACTCAGCAGACATGGATTTGAGAAAACTCTGGGAGATACAGGGCTCGCAAAGAGTCGGAATGAACAACCACACCTCCCTATGTTGCTCACCGTTAACTCTCCGGAGATCCTGCTTTTTTCTGAATTTCTCTCCTTTCCCCACTGGCTCCCTACAAGGCTCATTCTCTTCCATGAAGCTGTCTCTTCCAAGTTCCTCACAATCCTCTTCACTGCCATCACTTGTCCCACATGCTTTTCTCAATTTTCCATTTCTCTAGGAGTCGCTGTCTCTGCTTCTCCTGATCCAGCCTTCCGCCCACTACTCCTACAGGGTAGGAGACTGAATAAGAAAGGCCCTCCCGCAAGAGCCAAATTCCGGCGGCTGGTATTTGGGGCCGAAGAACCATGGGTGTCACGTGGCTGGCTCAGGTCACCTCCCGCCACCAGGGATCAGGGGAAAAGTCACTCTGAAGGTCAGAAGGACCGGCCTGCGGAGACTTAAGGACAAAAGGCTGGGAGGGACTGGGGTCTAAGGAGCGGGGCGGGCTCTCCAGAATCCCAGGACCGGGGAGAGAACACGGCCTCTGCGGGAGCGGGGCGGCCGGCGAGGCCTCCAGGGCCCGAGAAGGAGAGGCTGAAGAACGTGGAGCGGAGAAACCACCTCGCTTAACAGAATTGTATGTGGTGCAGAAAAGGTAGAGGAGGCAGTGAGGTCAGTAAACGGTTTTAAGTCGGAAAAAGGAGCGAAACGCAACGTTTCAGCGTTCCAAAAGGTGGAACCGGCTTCAGTGCGGACTTCAAAGCAAAAGGCAGGCGCCCCTTCGCCGCTTACGGAGACGTCTGAATTTACTGGGGGTGGTGGGGCGGGAGCGGGGATTTAGAGTCAGTAGCGACCTTCAGACCCGGGGTACAAAGAAAAGGAGACTGCGAGAGGCAGGCGCGACTCCAAAAGACAGAAACTCACGCTAAGCTGGGAGTTCCACTCGCCGCTCCCAGCTTCCACGTGAGTCACGGTGCGCGCACGCGCAGACATATAGCTAAAAGGCTGGAGGCGGGGCCAGGCCGTCAGAGGGTGGGTGGTGGAGAGAAGACCGACCCTCATAGGGCCTTTGAAAGGTGAGGCGGAACCTCGCTGGGCGCCGGGCGGGTAGTCTTGGAGCGGCGAGAGGGGCGGGGTGGAGCGGAGCGACCTAATGCGGCGGGGTGGGGCCACTCAGCGCGGGGGGAGGGGCGGGGCGGAGCGTCCCGGCGAGGGCGGAAGGGCGGGGCGCGGCGACCTTGTGCGGCGGGGTGGGGCGACTCGCGCGGGGAGAGGGGCGAGGCGGGGCGTCTCAGCACGGCGGGGCGGGGCGACCCGGCGAGGCACGGAGGGAGGGGCGAGGCGGCGCGGCGCGGCGCGGAGGGGTGGGCGGGGCGCGGCGGCGCGGCGCGGCGCGGCCCAGCGCGGAGGGCGGAGGAAACACTTCAATACTGTCAGTTCAGTTCAGTTCAGTCGCTCAGTCCTGTCGGACTCTTTGCGACTCCATAAATCGCAGCACGCCAGGTCTCCCTGTCCATCACCAATTCCCGGAGTTTACTGGACTGCAGCCAGGAAATAAAAAAAAAACTGCTCCTTGGAAGGAAAGTTATGATAGAACTACATGGAGTATTAAAAAGCAAAGGAATCACGTTGCCAACAAAGCTCCCTATAGACAAACTATGGTTTTTCCAGTAGTCAGCTGGTGATGTGATTTATTTTTTTATTTTTTTCTTTGTTAGTTGGAGGCTAATTACTTCACAACATTTCAGTGGGTTTTGTCATACATTGATATGAATCAGCCATGGAGTTACATGTATTCCCCATCCCGATACCCCCTCCCACCTCCCTCTCCACCCGATTCCTCTGGATATTCCCAGTGCACCAGGCCAGAGCACTTGTCTCATGCATCCCACCTGGGCTGGTGGTCTGTTTCACTATAGATAATATACATGCTGTTCTTTTGAAACATCCCACCCTCACCTTCTCCCACAGAGTTCAAAAGTCTGTTCTGTACTTCTGTGTCTCTTTTTCTGTTTTGCATACAGGGTTATCATTACCATCTTTCTAAATTCCATATATATGTGTTAGTATGCTGTAATGTTCTTTATCTTTCTGGCTTACTTCACTCTGTATAATGGGCTCCAGTTTCATCCATCTCATTAGAACTGATTCAAATGAATTCTTTTTAACGGCTGAGTAATATTCCATGGTGTATATGTACCACAGCTTCCTTATCCATTCATCTGCTGATGGGCATCTAGGTTGCTTCCATGTCCTGGCTATTATAAACAGTGCTTCGATGAACATTGGGGTGCACGTGTCTCTTTCAGATCTGGTTTCCTCAGTGTGTATGCCCAGAAGTGGGATTGCTGGGTCATATGGCAGTTCTATTTCCAGTTTTTTTAAGAAATCTCCACACTGTTTTCCATAGCGGCTGTACTAGTTTGCATTCCCACCAACAGTGTAAGAGGGTTCCCTTTTCTCCACACCCTCTCCAGCATTTATTGCTTGTAGACTTTTGGATAGCAGCCATCCTGACTGGCGTGTAATGGTACCTCATTGTTTTGATTTGCATTTCTCTAATAATGAGTGATGTTGAGCATCTTTTCATGTGTTTGTTAGCCATCTGTATGTCTTCTATGGAGAAATGTCTGTTTAGTTCTTTGGCCCATTTTTTTGATTGGGTCATTTATTTTTCTGGAATTGAGCTTCAGGAGTTGCTTGTATATTTTTGAGATTAATCCTTTGTCTTTTTCTTCATTTGCTATTATTTTCTCCCAATCTGAGGGCTGTCTTTTCACCTTACTTATAGTTTCCTTTGTTGTGCAAAAGCTTTTAAGTTTCATTAGGTCCCATTTGTTTATTTTTGCTTTTATTTCCAATATTCTGGGAGGTGGGTCATAGAGGATCTTGCTGTGATTTATGTCCGAGAGTGTTTTGCCTATGTTCTCCTCTAGGAGATTTATAGTTTCTGGTATTACATTTAGATCTTTAATCCATTTTGAGTTTATTTTTCTGTATGGTGTTAGAAAGTGTTCTAGTTTCATTCTTTTACAAGCGGTTGACCAGTTTTCCCAGCACCACTTGTTAAAGAGGTTGTCTTCCGGAGAAGGCAATGGCACCCCACTCCAGTACTCTTGCCTGGAAAATCCCATGGACGGAGGAGCCTGGTAGGCTCAGTCCATGGGGTCGCTAAGAGTCGGACATGATTGAGCGATTTCACTTTCACTTTTCACTTTCATGCATTGGAGAAGGAAATGGCAACCCACTCCATTCTTGCCTGGAGAATCCCAGGGATGGGGGAGCCTTGTGGGCTGCCATCTATGGGGTCGCAGGGAGTCGGACATGACTGAAGCGACTTAGCATCAGCAGCAGCAGATCATTTGGTCAGATTTAGCCAATGTTGATGGGTGTATCATTTAGCTTCTTGATAGGTCACAATGGGCATAAATACCAAGGCTCAGGGTCTAGTGAAAGTCAGCTCTGCCATCTTGGACCTAGTTGGCTCTAACCAGTTTTCTGATGCTGTGTCATTCCTATCATTCCTAACAAAATCCATTTATCTAACTAACTGTAATCCAATTGTAGAAAATCCTGATCATGGATAACTCTTTTTAGTAATTTTTCATACATTTTTATTTTCTTTTTTTTTTTTCTTTTCTGAAAACACACTTCGTACTTTCCTTTAGCAACCAAGAACGTTTATATTAGCATTTTATAGATTGGTGAGCATAAATACCAGTGATAATTTCTAAAATCCTTGCTTTCTTAGAAATTTTAGGATGGCACCAAACATTATTCATTTATAGTCCCAAATCTCTTTGTTTCTCTGTAAAAGGAAATTAGTGTTTAGTAGTAAATGTTTCAAAATCTTATTTTATTTGGAAATGATCTAACTATTCAATAGACTTCCAACACTTCGTTTAGCACAATCCTTAGAAATTCAAGTTATGCCCATCTGGAGAGACTATTTTAGGCAGATATTTCTAAAGATAATTATTCATAAAGAGCTTATCTAAAAGCTCATATCTCATTTACTTTTTTTTTTTAGAAGTTTCTTCACTCGAGGTAATGTCATTGTTGACAAACTTGTAACAGATATGATAATATTTAACTTATATTAAACCTAGGTACAATGAAAATGTTCTACTTAATATTAATTACTCTAAGACATGTCTATATTAGATAGGTCAACAAACAAGTATTAATATCAGGTATTTAATACTGAATGTTTACCAGTTCACATGAACCTGGAATTTATTGTTTAATTTAGAATTATCTGATTTGTAAGCACTTACCTTTCTTTAAATTAGAAAAAAAAAAAAAGAGGTTGTCTTTTTTCCATTGTATATCCCTGCCTCCTTTGTCAAACATAAGGTGTCCATAGGTTCGTGGATTTATCTCTGGGCTTTCTATTCTGTTCCATTGATCTATATTTCTGTCTTTCTGCCAGTACCATACTGTCTTGATGACTGTGGCTTTGTAGTAGAGTCTGAAGTCAGGCAGGTTGATTCCTCCAGTTCCATTCTTCTTTCTCAAGATTACTTTGGCTATTCGAGGTTTTTTGTATTTCCATACAAATTGTGAAATT
Source organism: Cervus canadensis (assembly GCF_019320065.1). Classification (NCBI taxonomy): domain Eukaryota; kingdom Metazoa; phylum Chordata; class Mammalia; order Artiodactyla; family Cervidae; genus Cervus; species Cervus canadensis. The sequence continues at coordinate 76,299,517 of NC_057392.1, forward strand.
ATTTGTTCTAGTTCTGTGAAAAATACCGTTGGTAGCTTGATAGGGATTGCATTGAATCTATAGATTGCTTTGGGTAGAATAGCCATTTTGACAATATTGATTCTTCCAATCCATGAACATGGTATGTTTCTCCATCTGTTTGTGTCCTCTTTGATATCTTTCATCAGTGTTTTATAGTTTTCTATGTATAGGTCTTTTGTTTCTTTAGGTAGATATACTCCTAAGTATTTTATTCTTTTTGTTGCAGTGGTGAATGGTATTGTTTCCTTAATTTCTCTTTCTGTTTTTTCATTGTTAGTATATAGGAATGCAAGGGATTTCTGTGTGTTAATTTTATATCCTGCAACTTTACTATATTCATTGATTAGCCCTAGTAATTTTCTGGAAGAATCTTTAGGGTTTTCTATGTAGAGGATCATGTCATCTGCAAACAGCGAGAGTTTCACTTCTTCTTTTCCTATCTGGATTCCTTTTACTTCTTTTTCTGCTCTGATTGCTGTGGCCAAAACTTCCAACACTATGTTGAACAGTAGTGGTGAGAGTGGGCACCCTTGTCTTGTTCCTGATTTCAGGGGAAATGCTTTCAATTTTTCACCATTGAGGGTGATGCTTGCTGTGGGTTTGTCATATATAGCTTTTATTATGTTGAGGTATGTTCCTTCTATTCCTATTCCTTTCTGGAGAGTTTTAATCATAAATGAGTGTTGAATTTTGTCAAAGGCTTTCTCTGCATCTATTGAGATAATCATATGGTTTTTATCTTTCAATTTGTTAATGTGGTGTATTACATTGATTGATTTGCGGATATTAAAGAATCCTTGCATTCCTGGGATAAAGCCCACTTGGTCATGGTGTATGATTTTTTTAATATGTTGTTGGATTCTGTTTGCTAGAATTTTGTTAAGGATTTTTGCATCCATGTTCATCAGTGATATTGGCCTGTAGTTTTCTTTTTTTGTGGCATCTTTGTCTGGTTTTGGAATTAGGGTGATGGTGGCCTCATAGAATGAGTTTGGAAGTTTACCTGCTTCTGCAATTTTCTGGAAGAGTTTGAGTAAGATAGGTGTTAGCTCTTCTCTAAATTTTTGGTAGAATTCGGCTGTGAAGCCATCTGGTCCTGGGCTATTGTTTGCTGGAAGATTTCTGATTACAGTTTCGATTTCCTTGCTTGTGATGGCTCTGTTAAGATCTTCTATTTCTTCCTGGTTCAGTTTTGGAAAGTTATACTTTTCTAAGAATTTGTCCATTTCATCCAAGTTGTCCATTTTATTGGCATAGAGCTGCTGGTAGTAGTCTCTTATGATCCTTTGTATTTCAGTGTTGTCTGTTGTGATCTCTCCATTTTCATTTCTAATTTTGTTAATTTGGTTCTTCTCTCTTTGTTTCTTAATGAGTCTTGCTAATGGTTTGTCAATTTTGTTTATTTTTTTCAAAAAAACAGCTTTTAGCTTTGTTGATTTTTGCTATGGTCTCTTTAGTTTGTTTTGCATTTATTTCTGCCCTAATTTTTAAGATTTCTTTCCTTCTGCTAACCCTGGGGTTCTTCATTTCTTCCTTCTCTAATTGCTTTAGGTGTAGAGTTAGGTTATTTATTTGGCTTTTTTCTTGTTTCTTGATGTAAGCCTGTAATGCTATGAACCTTCCCTTTAGCACTGCTTTTACAGTGTCCCATAGGTTTTGGGTTGTTGTGTTTTCATTTTCATTCATTTCTATACATATTTTGATTTCCTTTTTGATTTCTTCTATGATTTGTTGGTTATTCAGAAGCATGTTATTTAGCCTCCATATGTTTGAATTTTTAACAATTTTTTCCCTGTAATTGAGATCTAATCTTACTGCACTGTGGTCAGAAAAGATGACTGGAATGATTTCAACTTTTTTGAATTTTCAAGACTAGATTTATGGCCCAGGATGTGATCTATTCTGGAGAAGGTTCCGTGTGCACTTGAGAAAAAGGTGAAGTTGATTGTTTTGTGGTGAAATGTCCTATAGATATCAATTAGGTCTAGCTGCTCCATTGTGTCATTTAAGGTTTGTGTTTCCTTGTTAATTTTCTGTTTAGTTGACCTATCCATAGTTGTGAGTGGGGTATTAAAGTCTCCCACTATTATTGTGTTACTATTAATTTCCTCTTTCATACTCATTAGCATTTGCCGTACATATTGCGGTGCTCCTATGTTGGGTGCATATATATTTATAATTGTTATATCTTCTTCTTGGATTGATCCTTTGATCATTATGTAGTGTCCTTCTTTGTCTCTTTTCACATCCTTTATTTGAAAGTCTATTTTATCTGATAAGAGTATTGCGACTCCTGCTTTCTTTTGGTCTCCGTTTGCGTGAAATATTTTTTTCCAGCCCTTCACTTTTAGTCTGTATTGTCCCTTGTTTTGAAGTGGGTCTCTTGTAGACAGCATATACAGGGGTCTTGTTTTTGTATCCATTCAGCCAGTCTTTGTCTTTTGGTTGGGGCATTCAACCCATTTACATTTAAGGTAATTATTGATAGGTGTGGTCCCGTTGCCAATTTACTTTGCTGTTTTGGTTCACGTTTATACACCCTTTCTGTGTTTCCTTGTCTGAGAAGAGTCGCTTTAGCATTTTGTTGAAGAGCTTGTTTGGTGGTGCTGAATTCTCTCCAGCTTTTGCTTGTCTGTAAAGCTTTTTGAATTCTCGCTTCATATCTGAATGAGATCCTTGCTGGATACAGTAATCTAGGTTGTAGGTTCTTCTCTTTCATTACTTTCAGGACGTCCTGCCATTCCCTTCTGGCCTGGAGGGTTTCTATTGATAGGTCAGCTGTTATCCTTATGGGAATCCCTTTGTGTGTTATTTGTTGTTTTTCCCTTGCTGCTTTTAATATTTGTTCTTTGTGTTTGATCTTTGTTAATTTGATTAATATGTGTCTTGGGGTGTTTCGCCTTGGGTTTATCCTGTTGGGACTCTCTGGGTTTCTTGGACTTGGGTGGCTATTTCCTTCCCCATTTTAGGGAAGTTTTCAGCTATTATCTCCTCGAGTATTTTCTCATGGCCTTTCTTTTTGTCTTCTTCTTCTGGAACTCCTATGATTCGAATGTTGGGGCGTTTCACAGTGTCCCAGAGGTCCCTGAGGTCGTCCTCATTTCTTTTGATCCTTTTTTCTTTTTTCCTCTCTGCTTCATTTATTTCCACCATTTTATCTTCTACCTCACTTATCCTATCTTCTGTCTCCGTTATTCTACTCTTGGTTCCCTCCAGAGTGTTTTTGATCTTATTCATTGCATTATTCATTTTTAATTGACTCTTTTTTATTTCTTCTAGGTCTTTATTAAACATTTCTTGCATCTTTTCAATCTTTGTCTCCAGGCTATTTATCTGTAACTCCATTTTGTTTTCAAGATTTTGGATCATTTTTATTATCATTATTCTAAATTCTTTTTCAGGTCGATTTCCTATCTCCTCCTCTTTTGTTTGACTTGGTGGGCATTTTTCATGCTCCTTTACCTGTTCGGTGTTTCTCTGCCTTTTCATCTTGTTTAGATTGCTCTGTCTGGAGTGGGCTTTCTGTATTCTGGAGGTCTGTGATTCCTTTTTATTGTGGAGGTTTTACCCAGTGGGTGGGGTTGGACGATTGGCTTGTCAAGGTTTCCTGGTTAGGGAAGCTTGCGTCGGTGTTCTGGTGTGTGGAACAGGATTTCTTCTCTCTGGAGTGCAATGGAGTGCCCAGTAATGAGTTTTTGAGATGGGTCTATGTGTTAGGTGTGACCTTGGGCAGCCTGTATGTTGACGTTCAGGGCTATGTTCCTGTGTTGCTGGAGAATTTGTGTGGTATGTCTTGCTCTAAAACTTATTGGCTCTTGGGTGGTGGTTGGTTTCAATGTAGGTATGGAGGCTTTTGGACGTTCTCTTATTACTTGAAGTTCCATGTAGTCAGGAGTTTTCTGGTGTTCTCAGGTTTTGGGCTTAAGTCTCCTGCCTCTGGATTTCAGTTTTATTCTTCCAGTAGTCTCAAGACTTCTCCAACTATACAGCACTGATAATAAAACTTCTAGGTTAATGGCAAAAGATTCTCCCCCGTAAGGTACGTCGAGAGAGGTTCACAGAGTTACATGAAGAAGAGGAGAGGGGGGAGGGAGATAGAGATGAGCAGGAGGAGAAAAAGGGGGGCTCAAGAGGAGAGAGACAGATCTACGCAGTTGTCTGTTCTCAGAGTGTTCTCCATAGCCCAGACACCCACAAAGATTCACAGAATTGGATTGGGAGGAGAAGGGGAAAGGAGGAAATAGAGGTGTTCTGAGGTAGAAAACGGAGAGTCAAGATTGGGGAAGAGTAATCAACACACTCCTGAATAAAAATGGGAACTGAATATTGGATTCTTAAATGTCCACAATTTATATCATATACTGAAAAACAAAGATTAAAAATCTAGAGTAGAGGTTAGACTCTTAAAAATACTATATTAAAAACAAAACCAAAACACACAAAAAAATTTTTAGAAATATATATGACGTTCGGTTTAAAAATAGGGCTTCTCTCTCTTTTTTTTTTTTTTTTGTAAGGTTATAGTGTAATGAAAATGAAAATTAAGGAGTAGTAGAGGAGTAATAGAGGACTTTAAAAGGAAATAATAGAAAAAGAAAAATAGAAAATAGAAGAGAAACAGGAAAAAAAGAAAAAAAAAAACCACAAGAAAAAAAAATTTTTTTTTTCCTAATTAAAAAAATCGTAAAAATCTATGAAAATGACAGTTAAGGAGTAATGGGGGAGTAACAGGGAATTTTAAAATAAAATAAAAGAGAAAAAAGAAAAAAGAAAAAAATTTCTTTCTTTTTTTTTTTTTTTTAACTAAAAAAAAAAAAAAGTAAAAATATATCTAGGAATTTCTCTGGAGCTGTTGCGGTCAGTGTGGGTTCGGTTCAGTTTCAGATAGCTCCTCGTTCCAGCTTATACTTCTTGATATGTACAGGCCCCTTCCGGTGAAGTCGGTGTTATCTACAGTGATTTTAATCTGTTGCACCAGTCCCTTCTGAGGCGGTTCCCTTTGTTTATTTGGCTTCTGTCTGCCGGTCTCTTCAGTGCCTAATTTCCGCCCTGACACAGGCGGGCGGAGGTAGTCTCTTATTCAGGTCGCTAGTTCCGTCAAGCTTTCCCGTCTATACTGCTCAGGGTCCCGGCTGCTCTATATAGAGCAGGCCCTGCGCTGCGCGGTTCCAGCCCTTGGGTGTTCCACAAAAGCGTGTGGCTTTTTGTCCGAGTGGCTCAGGCAGCCAGAAGCTTGACGGGCGCACTTTCCCCGGGTGCGCGGTCCCAGCCTCAGTTTCTACCCGCGCCTGTTGGGTGCGTGCGCCTTCTGGCCTCAGCGTCCCCAGCCCCAGTCCCCACCCGCTCCGGTCGGGTGCCTGCACCCTGTGTCTCGCCGCGACCCTCCCGTCGGATGTCGACCATCCAGAATCTCAGGAGGTCTTTGATTAGAAAGTGGAGGCCTGTTTGCAGTGCGGCAGGGGATGCGGTCCTTGGGGACGAGCCTGCCCCCTTCCCCTCCCCCCTGCCTCCTGCCTCCGGCGGGGCTGGGCCGGTCTGCAGCCTGCGAGCTCTTCTCTGGACTTGCTCGGTCCCTTTGTTCTGCGAACAGCCAGCAGTGTGTTCAGGCCGGTTAATTTTCTTTCTTTCTTTTGCCGTCCCACAGTTTAAGTTGGTAACTCACAAAAGCTGCCTCCGATTGTCCTCAGGGCACTCAGGCCCGGTCCTTACCCTAAGCAATGCCACCCACTCCTCTCCGTTCTGCCCCCACTTGCTGGTGGCGGATGCAGGCGTCTGGGATACTTTTCTGCTGGGAGTTGCTTTTAGGTTCGTAATCTGTGAGTTTTATTTATTGTTCCCCCTCCCAGTCAGGTTGCCCTCCAAGATTCAAAAACTTCCCCCAGACCCGCCAGTGCAAGGGTTTCCTGGTATGTGGAAACTTCCTCTATTGAGAGTTCCTTCCCTGGTGGATCTCTGTCCTTAGCTCCTTTGTCTTTTTATCTTTTATATTTTGTCCTACCTCCTTTCGAATACAATGGGTTGCTTTTCTGGGCGCCTGATGACCTCAGCTAGCGATCAGAAGTTGTTTTGTGAAGTTTGCTCTGCGTTCGGTTATTCTTTTGATGAGTTTGTAGGAGAGAAAGTGGTCTCCCTGTCCTATTCCTCTGCCATCTTGGCTCCTCCTCCTGGATACAGCTTTTGATGTGAAACTAGGTGAGGGTCTTTGAGCTTGATAATGACAGGAACAGCATTCTGTGCTGGACCGTTTTTCCATCAGCCCAGACCCTAAGAGTTACATATTGTTCAATTAAAGATAGCAGATCCCAAATAGGCCTGTGAAAACAGAGGCCTGAACCTTGTTCAGTATACCCCTCCCCAGAAGGGGTGAGGGAGACTCTGGCCTGATTAGAAATTTATGAGAAAATAGCACAGAGTCCCAGTTGCAGCTTAAAGGATAACTGAAATAATAGTATTTGGCTTGTCCAGCCACCCCCATTACGGTAGTGGATCTGGAGGAAAGCAGGCCAGGGGCTTCAGTAACTGCAGAGTAAGTTGACCCAGTGTCCAGTAGAAAATTGGCCTCCCACAGTTATTAATACCTGGGGTTCCTCAGGTGTAATTAGGATGGGAGCTTGTCTAGGTGTTAATTCTAAAAGGTCTTGTAGGTCTTCATAGAACCACTCAACTTCAGCTTCTTCAGCATTACTGGTTGAGGCATAGACTTGGATTACTGTGATATTGAATGGTTTGCCTTGGAAGTGAACAGAGATCATTCTGTCATTTTTAAGATTGCATCCAAGTGATGCATTTTGGACTCTTTTGTTGACTATGATGGCTACTCCATTTCTTCTAAGGGATTCTTGCCCACAGCAGTAGATATAATGGCCATCTGATTTAAATTCACCCATTGCAGTTCATTTTAATTCACTTGTTCCTAAAATGTCAATGCTCACTCTTGGCATCCCCTGTTTGACTACTTCCAATTTTCCTTGACTCAAGGACCTAACATTCCAAGTTCCTATGCATTATTGCTCTTTACAGCATTGGACTTTTCTTCCATCACCAGACACAGCCACAACTGGGTTTTGTTTTTGCTTTGTTTTTGTCTCTTCATTCTTTCTGTAGGTATTTCTCCACTGATCTCCAGTAGCATATTGGGCACCTACCAACTTGGGGAATTCATCTTTCAGTGTCCTGGCTTTCTGTCTTTTCATACCATTCATGGGGTTCTCAAGGCAAGAATACTGAAATGGTGTGCCATTCCCTTCTCTAGGGGACCACATTTTGTCAGCACTCTCCACCATGACCCATCTGTCTTGTGTGGCCCTGCACAGCATGGCTCATAGTTTCACTGAGTTAGACAAGGCTTTGGTCCATGTGATCTGTTTGTTTAGTTTTCGGTGACTCTGGTTTTCATTCTGTCTGCCTTCTGATGGATAAGAATAAGAGCCTTAAGGAAGCTTCCTGATGGGATAGACTGACTGAGGGGGCAACTGGATCTTTTTCTGATGAGCCTGGCCATGCTCAGTAAATCTTTAATTCAATTTTCTGTTGATGGGAAGGGCTGTGTTCCCTCCTTGTTGTTTGACCTGAGGCTAAACTATGGTGGAGGTGATGAAGATAATGGCGACCTCCTTCAAAAGCTGCCATGCATGCCCTGCTGCCCTCAGTGCCCCTGACACTGCAGCAGGCCATCGCCGACCCACGCCTCCACCAGAGACTCTTGGACACTCACGGGCAAGTCTGGATCAGCCTCTTGTGGGGTCACAGCTCCTTTCTCCTGGGTCCTGGTGCACACAAGGTTTTGTTTGTGCCCTCCAAAATACTTTTCCCCCGGTCTTGTGTAAGTTCTGGCAGCTCTTGTGGGAGGGTTAATGGTGACCTCCTCCAAGAGGGCTTATGCCACACCCAGGTCTGCTGCACCCAGAGCCGCTGCCCCTGTGGCCGGCCACTGCTGGCCTGTACCTCCTCAGGAGACACCCAAACACAGTTCTGTCTCAGTCTCTGTGGGGCCTCTGGGTCTTGGCGTGCACACGGTTTGTTTGAGCCCTCTGAGCATCTGTCTGGCAGGGATGGGGCTTGATTTTAAATGTGATTTCATCCCTACTGCCGTGTTGCTGAGGCTTCTCCTTTGCCCTTGGACCAGGGGTATCTTTTTTTGATGGGATTCAACATTCTTCTTTCGACAGTGGTTCAGCAGCGAGTTGTTAAATTTTTAGCAAGACATTAGCTACCAGGAAGTAAAAGTGAAAGCCCATAGATTTTAAAAATCCAAGTGATAGGGGGCTGCTTTCACATTTACCTAAAAACATCATAGCAAATCCATCTTAAGAGAACCCGGGAGGATTTGGTACTGGATGCAGCTATTATGATTCACTTATTTGTGAAGATGAGGTAATAACACTGTCAGTAAACACCTGTATATACTTTTGGGAAATAACTGAAATAGGGTAACACCCTATTATATATTAACATGTACTAATGATTGCCTATCATTTAAAAAATAAAAACCTAAGAGCCATCTTTGACTTTCAGCTTGATTTAAAAAAAAAAAAGTGTCGATTATTATGAAAGCCTAAACACCAAATGCCCTGAACTTGTCTCACTATGCCATATCCATTGATTGTATTATATGTGGCATAAAAGGATTCTTGCCACTTGCCTCCGAGCTGGTGCTGTGCTTCCAAAACTCACCTTTTTCTTTCTTTTCATCTGTTTTTAACGCTAGTCACACATAAGTCTCCTAAAAGCCTGATTTTGCCTCTTAACTCCGTTTTCTTGCTTTGACACTATTGGATTTTGTAGTCAGTGTTTACTTTTCATTTGAAGTTACCTTCCATGTGAATAGTAAATGTCAGCCCTCTACTGCATTCTTTCTGTCGGGTCATCATCAGTCCTGATTCCTCAACAATTCAAGAGTGGAGGAAGTTTGAGTGTGTATGAATACAGACTTACAAAAAATCCAAGCACAATACAAAAACTGAAATTGAATACTAGCAAATAAGACAACATTCCTTCTTTCAGATAATAGCTAGGGAATCTGAGGAGAAAGAAACATCACAGAAATGAAACTGTGCAGTGAAGACAGCCACAGAGATAATTCACGCTGTCCTTCTATTTCAAAATAAGCAAAGTGAATAGAAATTTCAGCTGGGCATTGTTCATTTAAATTTAGGATTTTTAAGAATTAATAGGAAACCATCAAGGCATTATTGCTAAGGGCTAAAATGCTTCTATTGGAGTTTTGAGTTGTCTTCATTCTCAGTCCCTCTTGGAGATCATTGAGGAAAAACAATGTGTCTACAAGCTTTTAATAGAACAAAGAGTGCATCTGTCAGCTCTACCCATGAATTTTAGGCATTGGTGCCTCTGACCATCAGTTTACTTTAGCTTGCTCCTGACTCACAAGAATGTTAAGTACTCAAGGGATTAAAGGCTAGTCTCTTGAGGTTCTGTACACAAATAGGCTGATATCGTCTGGTAATCAAATGAGATTTGTTTTACAAGTAGATACCAGTGCAATTACTGAAACTAAATACAAAGAGAAGAGAGTTGTCAAGCCAAAAAAGAGTGTCAGTGTTTTAGAACAGATAGACAAAAGGCTATAATAAGGCATCTGTTATGAATGGGACAAATATCTGACCAATTCAAGAAGAAAGAACATTGGTTAAAATCTTCCTCTTAAACACTAGACATTTTATAAAGTACAGTGATAAAACTTCCATTTGAATTACCATCCTTTTTTTTTTTTTTACTGTTTTAGAAACTAACATACCTATAAATTAATTCATCAGTATAGAGAATCCCAGAAGAGTTTACAAGTAAAAGAAGTAAAACTACATCTCACAACATGGGAATAATATTGGAGAAATGTAAATAATCCTTTGTACTCTAATATTTTTTCAATACCTTGTATTTTTCTAATTTATCTGGGAACTGTTAGAGGGGGGAGAGAGATGAAGTTCTATTAATTACTTTGCACATAGATCTCAGCCAGAAGCTAGGGAATTTAGTGTTAATTTATTCCATATATTAGCCTAGCACAATGCATACTAGAGCATTTGTAAACTAATATACCATTTTATAAAGATGTAGCTTATAAATAAAAGCATGTTTATTAAAATATTATAATGATGATCATATAGCAATAAGTGATATACTAATAAATGATGAACCTAATAGCATCAAAGTGATATTTAACTTGTACATATTTCAAACAAAATAAAAATTTTGAAAGATCATTTTGTATTCATGATAATTACAATGAATCAGAAATTAACCATATGTAGAGGCATTAATTCTTCTTAGTTTCTCCCTGACATCTTCTAGGAATTCAAAGTGATTTTGTTTATACTAAGAAGATGTACAAATTCTGTTTTTAAAGGGGACACTTTAAAGAATTATGCTACCTTTTTAAAAGTCTCAACCAACAACAATGAAAATACCTATAGAAACTTAGCTAGAGAACGTCCTTGGTGGCTCAGTGGTAAAGAATGTGGTGCCAAAGCAGGAGACATGGATTCGATCCCTCTTTCGGAAAGATCCCACATGCCACAGAGCAACTAAGCCTGTGCACCGCAACTACTGAGCCTGTGCTCTAAGCCCGAGAGCCACAACTACTGAGTTCACAGGCTGTAAGCAAAATAAGCAAAGTGAACACCTGTGTGCCCTAGAGCCAATGCGCCACAACAAGAGAAACCGACACAGTGAGAAGTGTGCACACTGCAAAAGAGTCACCCTGCTCACCACAACGAGAGGAAAGCCCACACAGCAGCAAAGACCTAGCACAGCCATAAATCAAAATAAACAAATAAATAAACAAAATTTTATTTATATATATATATATATATCTTTATATATATATAAAGAAATTTAGCTGGAACCATCATCCTTCTTGATTTCAATCAGTTGTTCTTACTCACTAATAGGCTTTATTTAATAATCTTTTAAGAAGCATCTTCTTAAAACCCACTTATAGTTTTCTTTTGCATCAGTTTTAAGCATGCTAGAAAATCCTGAATGCCAAAGTTGGTTTGCTTTAAATTTAAATATTTGTCAGTTTTTTCTTAAAGGTAATATGCTTTCATTTTTCCAATAAATTTCATGGTGACAGAATATTCTCCAAACTTTTATATTCAAAATTTTGTACAACAAAACTTTTTTCCAAATATGTATTTACATTTGCACTTGTTAAAACTTCACTTTTACATTGTAAGGATAGACTGTCCCTATTTTTTAATAATATTTTCTAGTTATTATACAACAAAAATCACTTTCTGTGATAGATAGAGTTTAATCAATGCAATGTGTGAATTAGTAGCTCCAAACTCAATTAGTAGCTTTAAACTCAAAAAATCATTTGACACTTTTTTTCTAGAACACATCTAAACATCTAAATTATCAGCAAATATCTATGTGTACAGATGATTATTGTGGTCTTGATCCATCTCACTATAAAGTAATGGAAGTTTTTCACTATTTAAGATTATAAAAATCTATAAACCTATTTAGTGAACAAGGAGTACTGAAAGCAAATCAATCCCTTTTTATTGTGGAAGTTCTCCTTTTCTCTTAGGCTGCCTTATTTCCTTCTAGTTGTAATGCTTGCTCCTCAGACAATGGGACCAGAAAAGCATGTGTCAGTCTTAGTAGTATTAAATATTAGTAAGTATAAATATATTTCTTATAAAATGTGAATAGACATAATAAGATATTGCTTTTTATCCAGTGGATTTTCTTATTTGGAGACCATTAAAGCAGAAAAGCAAAGCTCTGAGCTAATGAAAAGAAAGGAAAGAACGTTTAAAAAGCAAAAACTGAGCAGAAAGAGAGACAAAAGAAAAATAAATGCTGAATATGGTTGGCATTTTCTTAATACCAGGCTTAATACAACATTCAACTCCAGAATGAAAGCTAGATACATAAATGTTGGAAATGAGGTTTACAATCAAAGAAGCAGGGATAATCACAATTGAGGAAAAAGGAAAAAATAAAATAAAACTTTCCAAAATGGTATATCTCTTACTCCATCACTTTGATTAGATTTTTTAGGGTTGGATTTATGCATATGCAAAACTCAGCATTCATTTTAATTTTCCCAGCTACAAGTTTTCTTTCAAATTACATGATGCTTTTGAGATTCATCCATATTTTTTGTAACACTATACAATTGCTGGAGTAACAAATTATCACAAATTTACTGGCTTAAAACAACATAAATTTCTTCCTTTACAGTTCTAGGAGTCATAAACAAGTCCAAACATAAGTCCAAAACAGTCTTCAGGGGCTAAAAAGATATCAGTATAGGTGACTCATTCTAAACTTTCCAGAGAAGTGTTCATTTCTGGTGGCTCAGTGGTAAAGAATTCATCTGCAATGCAGGAGACCCTGGTTCAATCCTTGGGTGGGCAAGATCCCCTGCATAGGAAATGCCAACCCATTCCAGTATTCTTGCTTGGAGAATCCCATGGACAGAGGAAACTGGTGGATTACCGTCTATGGGGTCACAAAGAGTCAGACATGACTGAGTGACTAAACTGCAACAACAATCCATTTCTCCTCATCTGTCAGAGGTGATTTAGTTGTACTACTTTCCAGAAATCATAATCACCTGTAACAACTCTTATCCCTAGGATATTTCAGTTCATTTTTACTGACATAAAAGGTTTATCTTTAGCAAGCAGTTTTGTAGCAAGTTGACATTAAAAAACAACTTATATATGTAATATTGAACCTCTTTGACCTTGTTCATATACAATTCAAAGCACATTTATATTGTGTTACAATATGACTCCTCTGCTTCTGGTATACAGAGGCTGTCAGTATTCCTTGTCTCCTGATTATATCACTCCAATCTCTGCTTCTGGGATTACAACTTTTTATTTTTTATTTTTACTGGAGTATAGTTGATTTACAGTGTTGTGTTAGTTCCAGGTAGGCGCATAGCAAAGTGAATCAGTGATACATAAACATATATCCATATTTCTATATTCAATGTAATATTATTTAGTCTCAAAAACAGGAAGCAAAGTCTGTCATTTGCTGCAACATGGATGAACCTTAAGGACATTATACTAAGTAAATTAAGCCAGACAAGCACTGCATTGTATTACTTATATGTGGAATGTAAACCCAACAACAAAAACCAAAACTCAAAGAAAAGAGAGCAGGTGGTGGTTCTAGGGGTCAGAGGGTAGGGGAAATAGAAAGCATTTGGCAAAAGATTACAAACTCTCAGTAGTAAGATGCTAGGGTCTGAAGAGCTAATGTGTAACATGGTGACTCTCATAGATAACAGCTGCATTGTATGATTTACATTTGCTAAGGAGTAGAACTTAAATGTTCTCATCAAAAAGGAAAAAAGCTAAATATGTGAGGCAATGATGTGTTAATTAACTTGATGATGGGAATCTTTTCCCTGTGTATACATATATACAATCATCATGTTTACATATATGACAATTTGGTCAAACATACCTTAATAAAGCTGAAAGAAATATTAATAAAGCACTCCATTCTCTAAATTTCATGCACAAAATATAATACTATTTTACATTTCTATTTTAATAATGAGACAAAATGTAGTCACTAAGAAAATAACAGGTTATATATTGCAAAAGACATTGTTAATGATAATACCTATAAAGATAAATTATTTCATAATCCAATATACTAAATATCTCCCCAGTAGAAGCTGGGAGGAAATCTGGAGCATATATTGATACTTTCAAGCAAATAAATTAAGATGAAATACATTGGAATAATGCTTTGTTGAATATGAATTTAAAATGAATCATGTCAGTTTTAACTTTACCCTTTTCTGTGCCTTTTATTTGCAATAAACATAATAAATTTTGCAATAAAAATAAGCATACACAAATCTACACCTATACAGACACACACATACACACATATGCATGCACTAGCTGGGCTGTCATTGCTCTGAAAGCTCACTGAGCATTATTACATGAACACATCGCTAGGGCTGTTCACTTTAGAGTATGCCACTGAGAGTTACTCCTATTATAAACAGAGCAGTTGAAAATCAGCTCCTGAAATTTTGAAAATCTGACTCTGTGTCTTTGATTTTGGAGGCTCAGATTTAAACCCTCTATTTCTTTTCTCTGTTCATGATTTTTTTTTCTCTTAAACTGAAGGATGGCATTTAACAAGATACATAAACCATAAACAAATATTTAAATAAGCTTTTGAATAGCTATTCATATACCATTATTAAACACAAGCCACATTTTAGAATATTTCCACCTTACCAGCAGGTTTTCTCACCCTCTTTCTCAGTAAATAACATCACTTTATTCCTGAGATAATGGTCATGACATTTTAATACACATTGTCTCTCTCTGTAAGTATCAAACTTTTCTAAAAGTGCCTCATGTTTCACTGCTCAGGTAAACGACTGCCTTTTGAGGTGGTTCTAGACTTCATCTTTTAAATAAATTTTGTATAGTTCACGTATGACCAATCTAGACTGCATATTAAGAAGCAGAGACATTACTTTGCCAACAAAGGTCCGTCTAGTCAAAGCTATGGTTTTTCCAATAGTCATGTATGGATGTGAGAGTTGACCTAAAGAAAACTGAATGCTGAAGAATTGATGCTTTTGAACTGTTGTGTTGGAGAAGACTCGAGAGTCCCTTGGACTGCAAGGAAATCAAACCAGTCATTCTTAAAGGAAATCAGTCCTGAATATTCATTGGAAGGACTGATGCTGAAGTTGAAGCTCCAATACTTTGGCCACCTGATGCGAAGAACTGACTCATTGGAGAAGACCCTGATGCTGGGATATATTAAAAGCAGGAGGAGAAGGCGACAACAGAGGATAAGATTATTAGAGGGTATCACCAACTTGATGGACATGAGTTTGAGCAAGCTCCAAGAGTTGGTGATGGACAGGGAAGCCTGGCATGCCGCAGTCCATGGGGTCACAAAGAGTCGTACAGGACTGAGCAACTGAACTGAACTGATAGTTCACTTAGCATGTAATTTAATTCATACCATTCCAAACATATTCAGTAAATTTTGTGAGAATTTAGGTTCATTTTAATGCTGTTGGATGACTGCTGTCACTTTTAAGGTTATACTTGAGCTTCACAAAACAAAACTGGAGTATGCTGACAAAAAATAGCCCACCCATACTGTCCAAACATAATAAAAATATATTTAGCTGATTTCTAATGAGGTTATAAGAGAAAAAATAAATTTAAAGACATGATATATATTAATTCATATAATACTTATAGTATTTGTAAAATAGAAGTCAATCTGAAATGGATAACAATTTCTCATAGAGAAGTTGAAGATGGTAATGAGATAGTAAAGGTATTTAAAATAGAACTGAAAAGGCTGAAGTATGAATTAATCATTATTTCATAAATATGACGCACTATTAGTACAAGATGGAGAAAGTTTACCTCTAATGGAGCCAGGACCAAAGTCATCATCATCATCATCGTCACCATCATCTGAAACTGAAATACAAGCATTCCAGGTTAGGAGTAACTAAACATTTTTCATTGTAAAAATTATTAAGCATATAGAACTTCTCTCTCTGGAGGCCTGTATAAGTAGGAAAGATACTACTCTTTCAGAGATGAGTTAGTTATAGTGCTTTCTGGAAACTGGGTAATAACCTGTAAACATTTTTATCCCTAGGATATTTCAGTTCATTATTACTGACAAGTTTACATTGTGTATATATGTATGTATAAGCTTATCTTTAGCAAGCAATTTTTTAGCAAGTTGATGTTAAAAACAACTTGCATATGTAGCATTGAACCTCTTTACCTTGTAAATATGCAATTCATAGCACATTTATATGGAGCTACAATTGTGACTCACAAATGAAAAGATCAAGGATTCAGACATTGCAAAACAAGAGAGAGGCCTTTATTTGACATAAACTTAAAATCAAGGTTTCCTTCAAAGAGCCATATTTTGTGTTAAATTTAAGTGAAGTTGAACCTTTGGAAAACCATATAACTCAGTACTACTGTTTTGCCCTTCTGAGAAGTTTTATGCAAAATGCTTTGATTGTTACTCATGCTAATAGTTGAGAATCACTGATTATATAAATTATTTCCCAAAACTTTTCCAGATGGAAAAACATATTCACAGAGTATTTTAAGAACTTTTCTTTTACAATCAGAATTACAGTCATACAATGCAAATGTAAGAAACAATCTTTAGATACTATCTAGTTGTAATAATGACTATTAATATGAACTACATTTTAAATTTAGATTTGAGAAGTCTTGTTTCTGTTTGTATTTATGTATGGATATAGCTCTGAGTCATCTGTTAAGAGTGGGACTAATATAAATATTAATATATCCAATAACTAAAATTCTTAATATAATAGAATATATAATGTTATAAAATGAAGGAATGATAAAACATTATGATACACATCTTCATTTAACTGTTAAAACATAGACTTGTTTTTGTATAGTTGCTCAGTGATGGCTGACTCTCTCACAACCCCATGGCTGTAGCCTGCCAGGCTCCTCCGTCCATGGAATTTCCCAGGCAAGAATACTGGAAAGGGTTGCCATTTTCTCCTTCAGGGAATCTTCCAGACTCAGGGGTCAAATCTGCATCTCCTGCATTGCAGACAGTTTCTTTACCATTGAATCACCTCAGAAGACAACTTAAAAAAAAAAAAAAAAAAAGACTAGGGAAGAATTTAATGGATTCTTGGTATGCTATAGGCTTCCTAGGTTGTGCGGTAGTAAAGAATCTGCCTGCTAATGCAGGAAATGCAGGAGACGCAGGTTTGATCCCTGGATAGGGAAGATCCCCTGGAGTAGGAAATGGCAACCTCCTCCAATATTCATGCCTGGAAAATTCCATGGACAGAGGGGCCTGGCAGGCTATCATGGGGTCACAAAGACTCGGGTATGACTGAGCAACTGAGTATGCATGTTACGCTATAGATTCTCAATAATAATTAAAATGTAATAATGAGTAAAAATGATCCACCTATTTCCATTTATAAATTCTCTCCTAGGAAAATATTTAATACATTTGATATAACAGCATTGCAAAGAAAAATATATCCTTAGAAAGCTGTATAGAAAAAGAGAAAGAAGTTGAAAATGAGGGCCAGAAAACAAAAAGCAGAATGAAATGTATAGCTTGAAGTCAAACTGATAAATAATTACTGACCTGGTAGTCGATAAAATATTGTAATGTTAATAGTAATTTGTGGTTGACTAATCATGAGTTACATATTTTATACCTGCAGTATAAAATAATCATTATGATTCAAGATAGTACTAATTGCAATAATGATTTCAATGGTAACAGAAAATCCCTTTATGGAAACAGATTATGAATAAAGAAAATAAGTAAAGGAAAAAGTGTGGAAGGCAGATACAAGCAGAAAAATTCCGTCAAAAAATGTCAGCCAAACCAACTCTACACATGTATTCTAATAAAAAGAGACACTGTAGCTGCTGTCACCAGCGAGGAGGACAACAGCATCCTGCATTCACGGGAAAAAATCTAATGCATGGTTTTTTTTAGAGGCGTACATCTGTTTGTTGTGTTTTACTTTATTGTGCTCACAGAAATTGCATTTCTTACAAATTGAGGATTTGTGATAACTGTCAACAAGAATAATCAAAAAGCAGTCTGTAGTAGGAATAAAAAAGAGGGTTTGTGTGTGTGTGTGTGTTTTATTGAAGAAAATTACTTTACAGAATTTCGTTTTTTTATGTAAAACTTCAGCCATAGGTATACATACATTCCCCTCCCTCCTGAACCTCCCTCCCATCTACCTCCCTCCCATTCCCTTCCCCACTCTACCTCACTAGGTTGATACAGAGCCCCTATTTGAGGGCCTGAACCATACAGCAAATTTCCTTTTGCTATCTATTTTACATGTGGTAACCTAAGTTTCCATGTTACTCTCTCCATACATCTCACCCTCTCCTCCCCTCTCCCCATGTCCATAAGTCTATTCTCTATGTCTGTTTCCCACTGCTAACCTGTAAATAAAATTTTCAGTTTCATTTTTCTAGATTCCATGTATATGCATTAGTTCAGTTCAGTCACTCAGTCGTGTCCGACTCTTTGTGACCCCATGAATCACAGCACGTCAGGCCTCCCTGTCTATCACCAACTCCCAGAGTTTACTCAAACTCATGACCAGCGAGTTGGTGATGCCATCCAGCCATCTCATCCTCTGTCGTCCCCTTCTCCTCCTGTCCCCAATCCCTCCCAGCATCAGGGTCTTTTCCAATGAGTCAACTCTTCGCATGAGGTGGCCAAAGTATTGAAATTTCAGCTTCAACATCAGTTCTTCCAACGAATATTAAGGACTGATTTCCTTTAGGATGGACTGGTTGGATCTCTTTGCAGTCCAAGGAACTCTCAAGAATCTTCTCCAACACCACAGTTCAAAAGCATCAATTTTTCGGCACTCAGCTTTCTTCACAGTCCAACTCTCACATCCATACATGACCACTGGAAAAACCATAGCTTTGACTAGATGGACCTTTGTTGACAAAGTCATGTCTCTGCTTTTCAATATGCTGTCTAGGTTGGTCATAACTTTCCTTCCAAGGAGTAAGCATCTTTTAATTTCATGGCTGCAATCACCATCTGCAGTGATTTTGGAGTCCAGAAAAATAAAGTCAGCCACTGTTTCCCATTTATTTGTCATGAAGTGCTGGGACCAGGAGCCATTATCTTAGTTTTCTGAATGTTGAGCTTTAAGCCAACTTTTTCACTCTCTTATTTCACTTTCAACAAGAGGTTTTTTAGTTCCTCTTCACTTTCTGCCCTAAGGGTGGTATCATCTGCGTATCTGAGGTTATTGATATTTCTCCTGGCAATCTTGATTCCAGCTTGGGCTTCTTCCAGCCCAGCGTTTCTCATGATGTACTCTGCATATAAATTAAATAAGCAGAGTGACAATATACAGCCTTGACGTACTCCTTTTCCTATTTGGAAGCAGTCTGTTGTTCCATGTCCACTTCTAACTGTTGCTTCCTGACCTGCATACAGGTTTCTCAAGAGGTAGGTCAGGTGTTCTGGTATTCCCATCTCTTTCAGAATTTTCAACAGTTTATTGTGATCCACACAGTCAAAGGCTTTGGCATAGTCAATAAAGCAGAAATAGTTTTTCTGGAACTCGTACTTTTTCCATGATCCAGCGGATGTTGGCAATTTGATCTCTGGTTCCTCTGCCTTTTCTAAAATCTACTTGAACATCTGGAAGTTTATAGTTCACGTATTGCTAAAGTTTGGTTTGGAGAATTTTGAGCATTACTTTTCTAGCGTGTGAGATGAGTGCAATTTGGGATAGTTTGAGCATTCTTTGGCATTCCCTTTCTTTGAGATTATTGAGATTATCATGTGGTTTTTATTTCAATTTATTAATATGGTGTGTCACATTGATTGATTTGCATATACTGAAGAATCCTTGCATCACTGGAATAAACCAAACTTGATCATGTTGTATGAGCTTTTTGATGTATTGCTGAATTCTGTTTGCTAAAACTTTGCTGAGGATTTTTGCATTTATGTACTTCAGTGATATTGGCCTGTAGTTTTCTTTTCTTGTGTGTTGTTTTTGTCTGGTTTTGGTATCAGGGTGATGGTGGCCTCATAGAATGAGTTTGGAAGTGTTCCTTCCATTGAATTTTTTGAACGTGTTTTAGAAGGATTGGCATTAGCTTTTCTCTAAATGTTTGATAAAATTCTCCTTTGCAGCCATCGGGTCCTGGGCTTTTGTTTTTTGAGAGATTTTTGATCACAGCTTCAATTTTAATGCTTGTAATTGGGTTGTTCATAATTTTTATTTCTTCCTGGTTCAGTCTTGGAAGATTGAACTTTTCTAAGAATCTGTCCATTTCTTCCAGGTTATCCATTTTATTGCCATACAACTGTTCATAATAGTCCCTTATAATCCTTTGTATTTCTGCATTGTCTGTTGTACCCTCTCCTATATTATTTCGAATTTTGTTGGTTTGATTCTTCTCTCTTTTTCCCTCGATGAGTCTGGCTAAATGTTTGTCAATTTTGTTTATCTTCTCAAAGAACCAGCTTTTAGCTTCATTAATCTTTACTATTGCTTCTTTCATTTATTTCTGCTTGGATCTTTATGATTTTTTTCCTTCTACTAATGTTGGGGGTTTTTTGTTCTTCTTTTCCCAATTGTTTTAGGTGTAAATTTAGGTTGTCTATTTGATGTTTTTCTTGTTTCTTGAGGTAGGATTGTATTGCTATAAACTTCACTCTTAAAACTGTTTTTGCTGCATCCCATAGGTTTTGAATTTTGTTTTCATTGTCATCTGTTTCTAGAAATTTTTTGATTTCCCTTTTGGAAATCTTTTGATTTCTTCAGTAACCTGTTGGTTATTTAGAAACATGCTGTTTAATCTCAATGTGTTTATGTTTCTTACAGTTTTTTTTCTTGTAAATGATATCTATTCTCATAGCATTGTGGTTGGAAAAGATGCTTGATACAGTTTTAATTTTCTTACATTTACTAAAGTGTGATTTATTACCCAAGATGTGGTCTATCCTGGAGAATGTTACATGTGCACTTGAGAAGAAGGTGTATTCTTCTGCATTTGGATGGAATGTCCTGAAGATATCAATGAGCTCCATCTCGTGTAATACATCATTTAAGACTTGTGTTTCCTTATTAATTTCTTGTTTTGTTGATCTTTCCATTGGTGTGAGTGGGGTGTTAAAGTCTCCTCCTTTTATTGTGGTACTGTCAATTTCTCCTTTTATGTTTGTTAGTGTTTGTCTTATGTATTGAGTTGCCCCTATGTTGGGTGCATAGATATTTACAATGCCAAGTGTTCCTCTTGGGTTGATCCCTTGATCATTATGTAGTGTCCTTCCTTATCTCTTGTAATCTTTATTTTAAGGTCTGTTTTGTCTGATATGAAGATTGCTACTCCAGGTTTCTCTTGTTTCCCATTTGTGTGGAATGTATTTTTCCATCCTCTCACTTTCAGTCTATATATGTCTTTAAGTCTGAAATAGGTTTCTTATAGATAGCTCTATGTGGGTCTTGTTTTTGTATCCATTCAGTCAGCCTGTTTCTTTCAGTTTGAAAATATAATCAGTTTACATTTAAAGCAATTATTGATATATATGTTCCTATTGACATTTTCTTAATTGTTTAGGGTTGATTTTTTAGATCTTTTTCCTTCTCTTGTATTCCTTGACTATGTAAGTCCCTTTAACATTTTATTGAATTCTCTCAACTTTTGCTTGTCTGAAAAGCATTTGATTTCTCCATCAGTTTTGAATGAAATGCTTGCTGGGTACAATAATCTTGGTTGTAGGTTTTTCCCTTTCAGTACTTTAAATAGATCCTGCCATTCCCTTCCGGACTGCAGAGTTTCTGCTGAAAGATCAGCTTTTAAGCTTATGGGGTTTCCCTTGTATGTTACTTGCTTTTCCTTTGCTGCTTTTAATATTCTTTCTTTGTGTTTTGTCTTTGTTAGTTTGATTAGCATGTATCTTGACATGTTTCTCCTTGGGAGACTTTATCCTTCATGGGACTCTTTGTGCCTCTTGGACTTGATTGACTATTTCCTTTTCCATGTTGGGGAAATTTTCAACTATGATCTCTTCAAAAAATTTCTCATACCCTTTCTTTTTCTCTTCTTATTCTGGGACCCCTATAATTCAAATGTTCATGTGTTTGATATTGTCCCACAAGTATCTGACACTATCCTCAGTTTTTTTTTTTCATTCTTTTTACTTTATTCTGATCTTCAGAAATTATTTCCACCATTATATCTTTCAGCTCACTGATTCATTCTTCTGCTTCAGATATTCTGCAATTGCTTCCTTCTGGAGTATTTTTAATATCAGTAATTGTGTTGTTTGTCTCTGTATGTTTATTCTTTAATTCTTCTAGGTTTGTTTATGCAAAATCAAAACAGCCCAGCCAAAATAAAGTACAATAGGTTGACCTGGTGAACAAAGGAAACCAAAAATATCTACCAGTTAAGAACAAAACTAACTAAAGCACAAATTGGAAGAAAAAAAAAAGTAACTCAATCAAGGTGACAATTGGGGAATAAAGCAATGAAAATAAAACTAACAAATATTTTGAGAGGAAAGGAAAGAAAGAAAAAATAGATATGCAAAGTTAAATAGATGTAGATAAAGATTTATATACATTAAGGATTAATCACAAAGGGAAAAGAACAGTAGGAAAAGCAAGCAAAGGAATACATGAAGAAAACATAATAATAGGTTTAAAAAGTTAAAAATTAAAACTACAAAAAGATAAAAGAAAGGAAAAAAAAAAATAGAAAACTCCTCAGAGCTTCAAAAGCCCAACTTACAGGCAGTGGTTTAACAACAACAAAAAATGTGTCTAAGGAAGAAAAAAAAAAAAAAGCTTAAAAGCTTAATTAGATCTCATAGTGCCAGTAAAACTGACAACTCCAACAGAGGGGAGGAAAAGGGGATAAAAAATCCAAAAGAATCTACAGAACAAGTTGAAACATAAGAATAATAAATGTTTTTCTTGAGTCATGGCTGTCAGAGTCCTTTCCCTTGCTGGGAGTTACAGTCCACCTCACCTCATCTGATTCTACTCCTGTATATATTTGCCTCCAATGTCCATAGCTATCAGAACTGGTACATTTTCTTTTGTGGGAACTCTCAATGATCTTTTATATATTCCATAGACACAGAGTCTGCCTAGTTGATTGTGTGGATTTAATCTGCAGCTTGTGGAGCTGGTGGGAAGGTTTGGGTTTTTTTCCTTAGCCACATTGCCCCTGGGTTTCAATCGTGGTTTTATTTCCACCTCTATATGTGGGTTGTCCACCGGGGTTTGCTCCTGAGGCTTCCCTGGAGGACTTGGGTTTGCTCCTGTGAGGACCAGGTGTGAAGGTGGTGAAGCCACTTGGGTCGAAGGGGTAGTGGCAGCACCAGCTACTCAGGGGAGCTGATGGCTAGAGAAACAGAAAATATAGTGCTCTAGAAGTGTATGGCAACCAGGATTGGCCAATACGCTCCAGTATTCCTGCATGGGGAATCCCCATCCCTGACAGAGAAGCCTCACAGGACACAGTCTACAGGGACGCAAAGAGTTGAACATGACTGAAGTGACCCTGCACGCATAGGCACAAGTCTTCTTTTTTAATTAATTAATTTATTTTAATTGGAGGCTAATTACTTAACAATATTGTAGTGATTTTTGCTATACATTGACATGAATCAGCCATGGGTGTACATGGGTTCCCCATCCTGAACCCCACTCTCACCTCCTTCCCCATCCCAAACCTCAGAGTCATCCCAGTGAACCCTCCCTGTGCGCCCTGTCTTATCCATTGAACCTGGGCTGGCAATCTATTTCACATATGGTAATACACCTTTCAATGCTATTCTCTCAAATCATGCCATCCTCGTCTTCTCCTACAGAGTCCAAAAGTCTGTTTTCTACATCTGTGTCTCTTTTGCTGTCTCGCATATAGGGTCATCATTACCATCTTTCTAAATTCCATATATATGCATTAATAAACTGTACTTGTGTTTTTCTTTCTGACTTATTTCACTCTGTATAACGGGCTCCAGTTTCACCCACCTCATTAGAACTGATTCAAATGCATTATTTTTAATAACTGAGTAATATTCCATGGTGTATATGTACCACAGCTTCCTTATCCATTCATCTGCTGATGGGCATCTAGGTTGCTTCCATGTCCCAGCTATTGTAAACAGTGCTGCAATGAATATTGGGGTACACATGTCTTTTTCAATTCTGGTTTCCTCAGTGTGTATGCCCAGAAGTGGGATTGCTGGGTCATATGGCAGTTCTATTTCCAGTTTTTTAAGGAATCTCCACACTGTTCTCCATAGTGGCTGTACTAGTTTGCATTCGCACCAACAATGTAAGAGGGTTCCCTTTTCTCTGCACCCTCTCCAGCATTTATTGTTTGTAGACTTTTTGATAGCAGCCATTCTTACCAATGGTACCTCACTGTGGTTTTGATTTTCATTTGTTTGATAATGAGTGCTGTTGAGCATCTTTTCATGTGTTTGTTAACCATCTGTATGTCTTCTTTGGAGAAATGTCTGTTTAGTTCTTTGGCCCATTTTTTGATTGGGTCATTTATTTTTCTGGAACTGAGCATGAGGTGTTTGTATATTTTTGAGATTAATTATTTGTCAGTTGCTTCATTTGCTATTATTTTCTCCCATTCTGAAGGCTCTTTCACCTTGCTTATAGTTTCCTTTGTTGTGCAAAACCTTTTAAGTTTAATTGGGTCTCATTTGTTTGTTTTTGCTTTTATTTTCATTTCTCTGGGAAGTGGGTCATGGAGGATCCTGCTGTGATTTATGTCAGAGAGTGTTTTGCCTATGTTTTCCTCTAGGAGCTTCATAGTTTCTGGTCTCACATTTAGAGCTTTAATCCATTTTGAGTTCATTTTTGTGTATTGTGTTAGAAAGTGTTCTAGTTTTATTCTTTTACAAATGGTTGACCAGTTTTCCCAGCACCACTTGTTAAAGAGATTGTCTTTTCTCCATTGTATATTCTCGTCTCCTTTGTCAAAGATAAGGAGACACAAGACTTTTTTGCCTGTGTCAGCTCTGCCCCAGTGAGATTTGAGCATGCAGGTGGTACAGCTTCTTGGCTTGTAGGGACTCTGTGGTGCCAAGTGTGCATGGACATGAACTGCTTCTGCTGCAAGACTTATGGCTATATCAGAGTCCTGTTTTGAGCCTCTTGTAGCTGGCGATCAGAAGGCCTTTGGCCAGTCTTTCTCCATAGCTCTACCCATTCAGGCACATAGAGGTCTCCCTTACATGGGGCCCTTCTCTGTTGTTCGGCACGTCAGCACTTAAAGGGGTACCCTGGGAGGGGTCCTACTCCATAGTTCAGTTCGTCAGGCATTTGATGGGCCATGGGCCAGCCTCTGATGGTTCAGCTGCTGATGCTGGTGGGTAGGAAGAGACAGGCTATGGTGATGGCTCCATCCAATGTGCGTGACTCAGCAGTATCACCTTGTTTCCATGGCTGCCTGGCTTTCCGCCACAGGCATTTCCTACCACAAACTCCTCCTTCACATCCCCTCAATCTGTCTCTCCACAGTCAACAGAAGCCCTCACCTTGGGATTGCTCCACAATCCCTAAACACCAGCTCCCAGCCGCTGTGCCTTCCAGGGGACCTGCATCCCTCTCCTGGGTATGTATGGCTGAGGCAAGGATCATCTTATTCTCATCCCATTTAGGCTGCCACAGATCAGATGTTTCACTCTCAGCCTTAAATGTTTCTCCTGTGACTCAGACAGTTGCTGCACTGTGGGGATCAGACCCCTGCTTCAGTTCCTGCCTCACCCACTGAGGATAGGTCCAGTCCTCCTAACACTCCTGTTTTCCCCCTAGTTCCTCCATCCTATGGAGTTTTGCTTGGTTCTATATGTTATTTTCCACTGATCAGGTACTCCTGTCCACTCTCAGCTATTGTTCTGCATGCACTTCTGTGTCTGAAGGTGTATTCCTGATGTATCCATGAAGAGAAATGTACTTCATGTCCACCTACTCTTCTGCCATCTTATTCTGCCCTAGAGATTTTGTATCAAGAACTGGTATGGCAGGTTGGAATTTGTCTTCCAGGTAAGCACAATTTTCAGACCTCACACAAAAGAGAAATGATCACCTCCACAGGTATCCCTATACACAGTATATGTTCTGTAAGCAGACAGTTTCCTGAAAACATTCTATCAAAAAAAAAAGATTAAAGTTGTTTCTAATAAATTAAACTATTAGATTATTAATTTACTAGAGATTATTAATCTAGCAAATTTACCAACACAAGGTAATTCTAAACTCTGTGTGTGTGTTTGTTGGGATGAAATTAAGGATGAAAATTATATAATGGACCTCTGAAAACTGACACTATGTATCTATTGCTTATTGTCCCTGAGATTTTGAAAAGTAACAACTGTATAATTTAAAAAAAAAAATCTGAGCACAGGAATAACTATATAATTAATTGTTATTTGTGACATTTCAGGAAAGTAAAGGAGCTCTGCAGAATCTGATGGAGGTCTTTACTACTCTATGAGGCAAAATTGTAAGTAGGTAGCAAATTCTGACCACCATAGAGTACTGATGTATTAACGTGAATGACTTGCTTGTACTGAGTTGCATTCTTTAGTTCTTTGTATGAAATATATCCAATACTTAGTGGTTAAGTCCAAAGCCGTAAAATCCTAGAACAAAATATTTTCTATTAAACATTCTGGATTCAGTGAAAGCAGTTTTATAGGAATACTGGAAAAGGTCAGTTTTCATTCCAATCCCTAAGAAAGGCAATGCCGGAGAATGCTCAAAATACCACACAATTTCACTCATCTCATATGCTGGTAAAGTAATGCTCAAAATTCTCCAAGCCAGTCTTCAACAATACATGAAGCATGAACTTCCAGGTATTCAAGCTGGTTTAAGAGAAGACAGAGGAACCAGAGATCAAATTGCCAACATCCATCATCAATAAAGCAAGAGAGTTCTAGAAAAACAATTTCTGCTTTATTAACTATGCCAAAGCCTTTGACTTTGTGGATCACAATAAACTGTGGAAAATTCTGAAAGAGATGGGAATACCAGATCACCTGACCTTCCTCTTGAGAAATCTGTATGCAGGTCAGGGGTCAGGAAGCAACAGTTAGAAATGGACATGGAACAACAGACTGCTTCCAAATAGGAAAAGGAGTATGTCACAGCCATATATTGTAACCCTGCTTATTTAACTTATATGCAGAGTACATCATGAGAAACAATGGGCTGGATGAAGCACAAGCTGGAATCAAGATTGCTGGGAGAAATATCAATAACCTCAGATATGCAGATGACTCTACCCTTATGGCAGAAAGCAAAGAAGAACTAAAGAGCCTCTTGTTGAAAGTGAAAGAGGAGAGTGAAAAAGTTGGCTTAAAGCTCAACATTCAGAAAACTAAGATAATGGCATCTGGTCCCATCACTTCATGGCAAATAGATGGGGAAACAGTGGCTGACTATTTTTCTGGGCTCCAAAATCACTGCAGATGGTGATTGCAGCCATGAAATTCAAAGATGCTTACTCCTTGGAAGGAAAGTTATGACCAACCCAGACAGCATATTGAAAAGCAGAGACATGACTTTGCCAACAAAGGTCCAACATAGTCAAGGCTATGGTTTTTCCAGTAGTCATGTATGGATATGAGAGTTGGACTGTAAATAAATCTGACCACTGAACAATTGATGCTTTTGAACTGTGGTGTTGGAGAAGACTCTCGAGAGTTTCTTGGACTTCAAGGAGATCCAACCGGTCCATCCTAAAGGTGATCAGTCCTGGGTGTTCATTGGAAGGACTGATGCTGAAGCTGAAACTCCAATACTTTGGTCACCTGATGCAAAGAGCTGACTCATTTGAAAAGACCCTTATGCTGGGAAAGATTGAGGGCAGGAGGAGAAGGGGATGACAGAGGATGAGATGGCTGGATGGCATCACTGACTCGATGGACATGAGTTTGGGTAGACTCCAGGGGTTGGTGATGGACAAGGAGGCCTGGCGTGCTGCAGTCCATGGGGTTGCAAAGAGTCAGACACAACTGAGCAACTGACTTGAAGTGAACTGAACTGAACTGAAATCTTAGAAAAGACTGACTCACCTTCAAAATCAATGGCATTCAAACAGGATGCAAATTTCACACACAGATGATACATAAAAAATGAATGTTGCTTTCTTAAAATTAAATTTTAAACACTAAGAAACCCTGAGAGTATGATTCAATACTCGATGATCCCTCAGTGTAGAAAAGTGGGCCCAGTGAATACACTATGTTTCTTGCTATAAAGTATCATCATATTCCATGTATGACATGGCTAATGATAGATGATTCCAAAGAAAATGCAAAAGCCCCAAAACTCACACAATATAGTAATACTTAACCACAGGGAAATTCCTTTTCAACTAAAGTTTATGCCGCAATTCCTGAAAGTACAATACTTCATCCTGACTGTCAGTTCAGTTCAGTTCAGTCACTCAGTCGTGTCCGATTCTTTGTGACCCCATGGACTGCAGCATGCCAGGCCTCGCTGTCCATCACCAACTCCTGGAGTTTACTCAAACTCATGTCCATTGAGTCAGTGATGCCTTCCAACAATCCATCATAGGCAAAATTTTACTTTATGTAGACTTCTCATCTCTCAAAATATTTTGTCTAAGTAATATTACAGTATCTTTCAATGGCTCAAAGTGCTGCATTAATCTCTCTAAGCAACTTTATATTCCCATATGGTGAATTTAACACAGATCTACACAAAATTCTACTATAGTGATGACAATAACAACTGTACCCAGAGAAATGCCAAAGATGCTTTAAATACAAATATTATTATAAGCCAAGTATCAGCTGTGAAAAATAATATGTGTACTACATTAATTTACACTTTTAATCCTATAACTACTTGATGCTCTTATTGCATTTCATGATAAATTATTATATTGTTAACTTTTAAGTATGCCCTAAATGCTGAAAGTGTATAAAATTGTAATTACATCTTCAAAAATATTTTAAGTATTTTTAAGTACTTGATAGGAGTATATTAAAATTTATTATTTCTTCTTATATAACATTTTTAAATGGTTTTACTAAAATATTTTCTAAACATTAGTTAATTTGCAGTAACTAATTCATATTTACCACACTGATAGTCACATTTGCCCTACCATGCTCATCTTAAGATTTTCACACTAGTAAATTATTTTCTTAAATTTATATCCTTAAGCACAAACATTCTGGTCACTAGTCACACAGAGAAACTGAGTCAAAATGTTTAACATGCAGCATCAACTATAATGTAATCCTCAATTGAATACATCTACACCGTCTACAGTGAATGTTACTTAGTTAATATGTGACACAGTACAGGAAACCAACTTATACATTTCACAATTAAAAGTTAAAGGTTATACAATTAAAAATCAAGATAAACTGTGTAATTGCTACTAGAGACTAAACTTTTATTTTTAATATAAATTTAAACACATATTTGACATTTATAAGAGTGTCCCTTTAAGAACTGCCAAAAAAAGAGAAAATCTCAAAATCCTATCTGCCCTATTACCACCCCTGTTACCCTACGAATCACCCAGTCTTTACTGACATTGAGCCTGGACATGGGAGTTTCTTGGATTAGGTGATGTGGTGTTATTTCTGTGCTTAAGAGTAAAATCACAGGTAAATCTATATTAATCATGTGAGTAGCAGTTTCCCATTCCGGTGATTCAGTCTTTCAGTTCAATTTCAAATGTTTGCTTTTTTCTAAGTTGTAAAAATAGTCCTCTTACTTTCGAACTATTCAACATGAACTTTTAAATCCACAAACACAAATTTCCCTAGAGGACTTTTATTCTTATATTAAACCACATCTGCTGCTGCTGCTGCTGCTGCTAAGTCGCTTCAGTCGTGTCCAACTCTGTGCGACCCCACAGACGGCAGCCCACCAGGCTCCCCCGTCCCTGGGATTCTCCAGGCAAGAACACTGGAGTGGGTTGCCATTTCCTTCTCCAGTGCATGAAAGTGAAAAGTGAAAGTGAAGTTGCTCAGTCGTGTCTGACTCTTATGGACCCCGTGGACCGCAGCCTATAAGTCTCATCTGTCCATGGGATTTTCCAGGCAAGAGTACTGGAGTGGGTTGCCATTGCCTTCTCCCAAACCACACCTAGAAACTACAAATGTCAAAAGTATTTCTACTCTGCTGAATCAGCTAAAGACCAAAATTGCATTTTGAAGACAGAAAATTAAAATGATTTCTTATTCTCATCAAGCATTTGAAGTATCTTAAAGATATGTTGAGTATATATTCAGTAGATTCAATAAGTTTTACAAAATCTAATTTACTCTTTAAATCTTCCTAGCACAATGAACTGACAAGTCATGTAATTTTCACTTTCTAAATTTAATGCTCTTGAAATATACACATATCAATACTTTCAGAAAGTTGACTTTCAAACAGTAATCCTGGCAAAGGGTAATCAAACTTTATTTTCCTAAACAATGAAGTTTACGTGAACATTTGAAGTCCAGTTGAAATGTCTTAGCTATTCTGACTGTAATTTAACAACTGTAATTACTCCAGATCTTATGATAATATTTCTTTGTGAATTAGAATTAGATACTGTAAACCCAACTGTAATACAAGCAAACTATTTTATACAAGATGTTCTTTCTTCTTAGGCTGTGTTTAAGTATAATATCAATTTTGTAGATGAAATATTTCAACCTTACTAGTACATAGAACACCACTCCTCAAGCTATACTGGTCATAAAGGCCATCCTGGGATGTGTTAAAGTGGAAAAAAAAAAAAATGATTCTGTAGGTTTGGGTTCTAACCTGAGAGTCTGCATTTATAATAAGCTCCCAGCTGATGAACTACGATATACTGGCTAATCTGATAAATGTTTCTTGTTTCTTTAGATTGATGCTTCATTCCCATGTCCTTGTCCTTCTGCCACACTTACAGCTGGAGAAAGAGAATCTGAGAAGCATTTTTAAAATGCCTTGGAATCTGAAAAATGGTGGAAATAAGGCAAAATTGAAAGGTAATTAAAATAAATACGGTGTTTCCTCAGCCATTTTCTATCCTGTGACTCTCTGAATTATGCGTTTCAAATTTCTACCCTTTATTCTAGTTTCTGAGTATAGAAAATCTCCCCCAACCCAAATCTATAATATTGAAGATTCTTCCCATAGTATTTGTTAACTATAGTTGTGTAACAGATTTCCCCAAATTTCATTGTTTAAAATAAAACATATTTATTAGCTCACAGTTCTTTAAGGTCAGGAATTTGTGTAGTGCTTAGCTCAGTGGTTCTGGCTTAGCATCTCTCAAAAATTGCACACTGGGGCTGCAGTCATTTCAAAACTTGACTGGGGAAAGATTCCTTCCAAACTCATTCGTGTGGCTGTTGGCAGCTTCAGGTCCTCACTGGCTCTTGGCTGAAATTATCAGTTATTTTTGCCATATGAGCTCTTCACAATATGGCAGCTGGATTCCCTCAGAGTAAGTGAGTGAGTGTGCAATAGAGGGCACCCCAACAGAAGCAGTCTTTTGGTAACCTAACTTCAGAAGTGACAAACCACCACTTCTGCCTTATTCTGTTCATTAGAAGCAAGTCAATTAATCAGCCACACTCAAGGGGAAAGAAATACAAATATTAGGAGATTGGAATCAATGTGGGTCATGTTGGAGGCTGCTGCTTATAGCCCTATTTCAAAAAATGAGTTCTTATTCCATTCTTCAATTAAACATTATCTTAAAGCTGAAATGGAAAATTACCTAATTTATTGAGTTTCTACTGTGTGCTGCGTTTAGACTCTAGTGAAACGGTAGCAATACCTGTAACTTTCATCACAGAGAGGGGAGAATGGAAAAATCAGAAGCAGACAATATGTGTCATAAAGAAAAAATCATAAAACTGAGTGATAAAACAGCTGATAGAATGAGGGGCTAATTATTTTAACTAGTCAGGAAAAGTTTAGTTCTGGAAGTACTTCTGAGATGAGAATTGAATGGTAAAAAGGAAGTAGACTTATATTCTCATAGAAACAGGCACTTTGTTGGGAGCAGAATATTGCAGGCAAAGGGAAGAATAATGGAAAAGATTCAAGGATAGGAAGATCCTTGGAAATTAGGAAAATTATGGGATGTCCTGTAGACACATGAAGTTAAAGGACCAGGTCATATATAATCTTGTAGGCCATGGGAAAGATTTGGACTTAGTGAAAGTATGATGGAAAATCACTGAGTCTTCTAAGTTTTCCAGCTTCTAAGTGGTTGCATATCAATATATTTTTCTTTAAAGACTATTTTAAGCTATTCGTGGAAAATGTGCTAAATAGAGGGAAATGTGGCCTTGGAAGAAAAGGTGCTGATTTCAATGTTCCAGAAAAGAATTGGTGGTAACTTGAACTGAGGTTATGTGTACAGCTAACAACACAGATGGAATCAAGATATATTTTTAAGGTAAGGCAGAAAGTCTTTTGTAATGAATTCTATCTGGAGAGATGTAGTGAACTTTTAGCCTCCATAACCTGAAACATATTTCTACATACTTTAAAAAATTTGTCAATATGAGTCCCCTCTACTTAAAGATGTCTGAAAGTCTACTCTTTACGCCTCTTTGAAGGTGAAGTTCACACATGAACTTCTGGCAATCAGATATACAGAGGACAGACTGGTATAGGGAGCAAAATCTGAGCTAGGAGGTACCAACGTTTTTTCCAAAAACTCAAGAGAAGAGAGTGTTTCCAGAGGTAAGGAAGATTCAACTATGCTAAATGCTGCTAGGAGGTTTAAGCATAGAGGACAAAGATGTGAATGTTCTTTTGACAACAAAAAGTCATCAGAGGCAAGGGATAAGCATAATTAGAAAACTTATTTGAGCTAGATATGGCATAGATGAAGTATTAGGAAGAAGAATAGTAATCTTAAAGAGATTTTTTTTTCTTACTTTAAAATTTTAATCTAAGAGAACAAATGACCTGAGCATTGCTATCCAATTTTTCAAATCGAAGTACAGTTGAAACACAATGTTAGCTTCTGGTGTATAGTAATGTGATTCAGTTTTAATATATATACATATGTTTTCATATTTTTATATGATTTATTATAAGATATTTAATACAGTTCCCTGTGCTATACAGTAGGACCTTTTTATTTATCTATTTTTGTATGTAGAAGTTTGTATTTGCTAACCCAAACACCTAATTTATTCTTCCCCCAACCTTTCCCCTTCAGTAATCACAAGTTTGTTTTCTAAGTTTATGAGTCTGTTTCTATTTTGTGTATAAGTTCATCTGTGTCATACTTTAGATTCCAAATATAAGTGATACCTTATGGTATTTGTCTTTCTCTTCCTGACTTTCCTCACTTAATATAATAATCTCTAGGTACACTGATCTGCTGCAAATGACATTATTTCATTCTTTTTTAATGAATGAGTAGTATTCCATCTTCTTTACCCATTCCTCTGTCAATGGACATTTGGGTTGCTTCCGTGTCTTGGCTAATGTAAACAGTGGGGCAAAGAACACTGAGGTGCAAATATCCTTTCAGATCATGTTTTTCTTTGGGTATATGCCCAGGGGTGGGGTTGCTGGATCATATGATAACTTTATTATTTATTATTAAAAATAATAAACAATAGCTTTTTAAGTAAAATATTGATGTATTAGCTTACTTAAGAGAAAATAATGCAGGCAATTTTAAATAGGATAGCCAAGGTAGTTCTCACTGAAAAAAAAACTAAATTTCAATAAAGATTTGAAAAAAGTTAGAAGCTACATCATGTAGATATCTGAGGAAAGAACTTTCCAGAAGAGGTAGCAGCACGTGCAAGTTTCCTAACTTCAAGAGTATGCCTGATATATTTGAGGAATGGCAAGGTCAATGGAGCTGAGGTCAAGTAAATGAGAGCCAGGAGAAGGCATCAGAGATATAATAGGAAGCCAGATCTTGAGTTTGGTAGATGATATAAGGATTTTAATTTCTATTCAGAATGGAAAGAGAAGCCAATGGAGGATATTGAGCAGAAGAATAGTGTAATTTCAAGATATTTTAAAGGCAGAGTTGATGTATCAAATATAGAAAGTGAGAAAAAAGAGTAAATTATGATGTATGGGTTTTTGTTTGAGTAACAGAGGAATGGAATTCTCATTTATTGACATGTGGAAACTGAGGGTAGATCTCTTTGGGACAAATGCTATGAGATAAGCTTTTAGTACACTAAGCTAAGATGCCTATTAGACGTTTAATTGGAGATATTGATTAGGCAGTTCTATATAGAAGTCTAGTTGACTCATTGGAAAAGACCATGATACTAGGAGGGATTGGGGGCAGGAGAAGAAGGGGACGACAGAGGATGAGATGGCTGGATGGCATCACCTACTCGATGGACATCAGTCTGAATAAACTCCGGGAGTTGGTGATGGACAGGGAGGGTTGGTGTGCTGCGATTCATGGGGTCGCAAAGAGTCAGACATGACTGAGCGACTGAATTGAACTGAACTGAATATAGAAGTCTATAGTTCAAAGAAAATGTCTTGAATGGAGATACAGATTTTAGAGTCATTAGCAAACAGGCTTGTGAAGCAAAATCAACAAATGAGACTGAAAAGGAGTAATCAGAGAGGCAGGAGGAAAATTAGGACACAGTGATGTCCTAGAAACCCAGTGAAGGTTTAGTCATGAGCTATACAGGTTGGGTGGACAGAGGGTCAAATGAAGCCAACATTTCAAAACATAGATGGCATATAATTGTATCAAATGTTGTTGATGGGCCAAGTTAATGAGAGTTGAGAATTTACCACTGCTTTCAGCAATGAGGATATCATTGGTGACCTTAAAAGAGCATTTGTAATGTATTTTTGGGAAAAAGTATCTGACTGAAGTGTTTTCAAGACAGAATTATAAGAGAGAAATCAGAGCTAATGAGAAGAGACTACTCATAGTTTCAAGAAATACCTCTTGGTAGGAAAAAATGTGGTGATATCTGGAGAAAAATGTGACATCAGTGTGAATTTTTAATAAGGAAACATTAAAAAAAAATTATATGCTAATAAAAAAAGCCTGGTAGATCGTGGTTTTTTCCCCAACTTTCTGACCATATCTTCTGTCTCCTTTTTTGTCCCCTATGTCAACTGCTTGACTTCTAAATATTGAAGTGACCCAAGTGTCAGTCCTTCAGTAACTTTTCTTTCACTTTTTAACTAATTTTCTAGGTGATCTGCTTCAGTCTCATGATATCTATATGATGATAGCTCCCAAATTTATATCTCCAACCTACTCTCTTACCTGAACTCTAGACTCATATGTAATTTGGTTTTAATATCACTACATGATCACTATATGGATGTTTAAACAAAAACTTCAAATATAGCATGTCTAATACTGAACACCTAACTCACCTCTACCTTTGCCCTGGACAACTCCTGATCAAGTTGTACCTTCCACTGTCTTCTTCCCATTATTTAAATAAGTATTAATCATTTAAAAATAATTAATTCCTTTCAACTGTTTAGACCTACATACTTGGAATTATCCTTGAAGTATTTCTTTCATAACCTTCATCCAACATCACCAGTGAATGAATTCTGTGCTATTTTCAGTACTATGTGAAACAATTCTAATCACGTCCTTACTACAGCTACCCTTGGTTCAAAGCACTATTTCTAACTCCATTATTATAATAACCTCTAACTGGGCTCACTTTTATTTGCTCTCAACTCATTTACAAGCAGTTCTCAACCAAGAGCCAAAGTAATCCTATTAACTTATGTCATATTTTTCCCCTATTTTCAAAACGCTCCAATGGCAACTCATGTTTCTCAGAGTAAAAACTAAATAACTTGAAAAGGCTTGCAATACTTTTCAAAATTCTACTGTTTCTCTACTGTTGTCTCCTATGATTCTCCCCCTTACCCACACTGGTCTCCTTGCTGATGCTGAAACATTCCACACATGCACACAACACCAGACCCTTGCATTTGCTATTTCTTTATGCAGTAATATTCTTTAATCATATATCTATATGGCTTGTTCCTATACTTCCGTTGGCTCATTGCTCAAATGCCACCTTACTATAGATGTTTCCCTAACTACCCTACATAAAATAGTACCCCTCCTTCTTTGGATATTTCATTTCCCCTGCTTCATTATTTTCCACAGCATTTCTCACTGTCCAAGCCTCTATATACTTATTTCCTTAAAAAAAAAAAAAAAAAAAAACTTCCCATTTTAGGATGGAGATTCTATTTTCTCCTGTTCTCTC
Source organism: Cervus canadensis (assembly GCF_019320065.1). Classification (NCBI taxonomy): domain Eukaryota; kingdom Metazoa; phylum Chordata; class Mammalia; order Artiodactyla; family Cervidae; genus Cervus; species Cervus canadensis. The sequence continues at coordinate 76,335,346 of NC_057392.1, forward strand.
TTATATTATGCTTAGAACAGAGCCTGACTCAGAGTAGGAACTCAATAAATAATCATTGAATAAATGAATCTCCTCAAACACTATTCCCATTACATTAATTGAAAGTTGGCTTTCTAAGGAGCTTGTTGATAAAGACAATGACTATATTCATGAATATCATTTTTGACTGTTCTGCTTCATTTGGCACAGGTTTTGATCTTTCGTTTTTGAAAGTCTCTCCTTCTCACTCCGGGTTTTCCTCAAAGCTTTCTTTTACCCACCATTCCCAGTTGCCTTGGAAGGTTTTAATTTTCTTAGCCAGTCTATTTAATGTTTATCCTCTTTTTCAGGATTCTATTCTTAACTCTCATAATTTCCTACTTTGCCTAGCTGAACTCATCTGTACCCACAGTTTCAACAATGCTATATTTCCACATGTTGATATTTTCTGCAAAATCTTTATGATTCTAAGTTGGTCTGTGAACTACTTTTCAATTCTGGGACATGGGTCTCAGGAATCTCCAACTTAGGGCCCTTAATGTGGCCCTGAAAGCTTCATTTTAACAAGAGCTTCTGATGCTTTTATACATGCTAGGATTTGAGGACTCCTGGCTTATGCCTTCACATCTGACCTCTTTTCTGAGTTTCACACTCAAAAATGCAACTGCCTGATGTTTCTACTTGGATGTCTCTAAAGTAACTCAAATTCTACACGTCTGATGATGATCATTTTATCTACCTCCTAAGTTCTTCTGCTATACCATATCCTGATGAATGGTACAGTGACCTATCTATTGCACTGAGCCAGAAGTCAGTGTATAATTACTATCTCCTTTCTTTCCTTTGCCCCTACATTTACTCACTCATCAAATCTGGTTGTGTCTTTACATTCTTATAAATAGTATTTAAATTCTTAATCATTTCTAAGTATTACAATAACCTTCATGGCCTCATTCTTGTCCACATTCATTTTTATTTGCTCCAGACTGCTGCTAATTTTATTGTGTCAGATTTGTTTCTTGATGTTATTTACATAATAAAATGTTCTATTGAGGATTTATTGTGTAATGAGCATTGTGATAGATAATTTAAATGCATTATCTCATTTAACAACCCTGTAAGTTTATATGACGTTAAAGATAATATCCAAATTCTTATTGTGGCATATATTGTTTTTTATAATCTGACTTCAGCTGCTTCTTACTGACTACCTCATCTCTTTCCTTCTTCCATGTTACAGTTGAAATAAGTTGAGTTACTTGTTGCCCTCTGAATAACAGGTGCTATCTTTGGAACTTAGTTTAAGCCATCTCCTGGGAAACCTCTCCTGGCTAGTTGCTATCCAGCACAGATCCCTCCTTTACTGATGTTCATGGTTTGTTGCAGAAATACCCTCATCTTTCACAGTAGGAGCATCCTATAATATTGTCATCACTCTACATATCTTATTCTGAACTAGGAAATGAACTTCCTAAGGATGGTATATGGCTTTTTGATATGTCAACTTGGTTAGGTGTATAACTAGGGTGTTAGGTTATATACCCTAGTGATTCAATCAGACACTAATCTAGGTGTTGCTGTGAAGGTATTTTGCCAGTCCAAATCAGTTGACTTTAAATAAGGGAGATTATCCTGGATAAACTAGGTAGACCTGGCTGAATCAGTTGGAAGGACATTAAAGTAGGTCTGAGGTTTCCCTGAAAAAGAAGAGACATTCTCTTGTGGATGAGAGGGTCATCTGGTGCCCTTGGAACTTTATCCTGCTCATGATCTTTTCTACTGATTTTGCATTTCTGATTGAATCCTAACTGATATACATGGGTTCTCCTTTTTTGTTTGTTGTTGTGCATGTCTTGTGCAAAACTTGATGTCTAGAAAGTAATATGTAATCAGTACACTTTTAAATGAGTAAAAATGAAATAATAAGTCAATTTTGCCATAGCCCAAAGTTCTGTCAGCTACTAGACCACTGAGAACCCTTGGAGAACGTTATCCTGGTCAGTACGACTGAAAATATATACTCTCTAATTTCAACGGGGTCAAAAAAATTGCTTGGAAAATTTTTAACTGTCTCTTAACTTCCCCTTCTACAATTCTGCTCAGTGAAAATTTACTTCATTTTTTTCACATTCCTCAACAGTCTGTAGACCCTTATTTATCCAGATAATTTCTGTTTCACAAAGAATATAAAGGACTCTCAACATGAAATCTTTTACTTATAAACATATACTTCTATACACAACTGTACTTTTTTGCCTAAATTTTTGAAGGTAAATTGTTCTTTCAGTCCAAGCCTAAATTCCAAACTTTGTATTAAATTATCTACTCTTTCATCTTCTATAAAATACTGCTTCTTCAATTTTACACTCTCCTTTTTGGTAATCTCTGTTCTTATATTAAAGTTATAAATAAAATAAATTCTTTACTATGCTAACTCAGCTCCATATCATTCTGTAACCATTGTCATATCCTCTTTTCTTACATCAAAGCAAGCTCCCTAAAGGACTATTTCACATGATCTTTTTAATGGTCTATCCCATACATTTCTCCACTGAAAATTCTTTTACTGAGGTGAAAAACAAATTCCCAACTTACCTCAATGAACACATATAGGAAGGGAAAACTCCTTTCAACAAATAAATATTTCACTCCCAGGTTCAATGCAGTGTTATTCACACTAGACAAGATGTGGATGCAAACTAAATATCCATCAGTGGATTAATGGGTAAAGAGAATGTACTACATACATACAATGGAATCCTATTTAACCTTAAAAAAGAAGGAAATTTTGTCATATGTTACAACATAGATGAAACTTGAGGACATTATGCTAAGTTAAATGTCAGTACCAAGACAAAACTGCATGATTCTACATATATGAGGTATCTAAAGTAGTTGAACTCTTAAAAGCAGAGTTGCAAGAAAGTGGGGTTGTTCAATGGGCACAGGGTTTTAATTCTGCAAGATGAAAAAGTTCTAGAAATCTGTTGCACAGCTATGTGCGTATAGTTAACACTACTGTACTGTACACTTAACATAATTAAGACAGCAAATGTCATGCTATTTTTGTTGTAATAAAATAAACAATAACAACAACAAAAACAAAACTAAGAAAATCAACTCCTATACTGTTTGTTAATACAGTATCTGACTCAACTCAAAACTGGAAATAGATGCATCTATAAAAGCATATTAGGGGATTTCCCTAGTAGTCCAATGGTTAAGACTCCACATTCTTGATGCAGGGGGTCCAGGTTCATTTCCTGATCAGGGAACTGGATCCTGCACACTACAAGGGAGATTGGAGATCTGGTAGTGCTGCAACTAAGACCCAAGACAGCCAAGTCAATAAAAAAAATACTTTTTTAAATGACATATTAGTATATGATTTCAGGTATGTAAATGTAGAGCTTTTAGTGTAAGGACAAATGTGTCATTAATTAGTACCAATTTTCTTTTGTTTTGTATATTTCTTAAAATTGATGAACCACCCTTGCTGTTGTTCTTCAGTCCTGTCCAACTCTTTGCAACACCATGGACGGCAGCATGCCAGGCTTCCCTGTCCTTCACTATCTCCCAGAGTTCACTTAGATTCATGTCCACTGAGTCAGTGATGCTATCTAACCAACTTATCCTCTGCCACTCTCTTTTCCTTCTGCCTTCAATCTTTCCCAGGATCAGGGTCTTTTCCAATGAGTTGGTTTATCACATCAGGTGGTCAAAGCATCGGAGCTTCAACTTCAGCAACAGTCCTTTTAGTGAATATACAGGGTTGATTTTCCTTAGGATTGACTGGTTTCTCCTTGCTGTCCAAGTGACTCTCAGGAGTCTTCTCCAGCACCACAGTCTGAAAACATCAATTCTTCGACACTCAGCCTTCTTTATGGTCCAACTCTCACATCCTTACATGACCATAGCTTTGACTATATGGACCTTTGTTAGCCAAGTGATGTCTCTTCTTTTTAATACACTGTTTAAGTTTATCATAGCTTTTCTTCCAAGAGAAAGTGTCTTTTAATTTTGTGGTTGCAGTTACCATTCACAGTGGTTTTGGACCTCAAGAAGATAAAATTTGTCACTGTTTTCATTTTTTCCCCATCTATTTGCCCGGAAGTGATGGAACCAAATGCCATGATCTTAGTTTTTGTCAGCTACCCAGCTAGATCACTGCTTAATTCTCTGTTGAATAGCAAAAATATATCAGAAGGAATCTGTAAAAAATCCATAGTGTTAGACACAAGCTGCTAATTTAACTGGCAATAGAATAATAAACACATAAAAACTTCATGCGTCTTGATACAGCATCCAATTACTGACCAAAAGAACAGGTTTTATGTTTTTCTGAGGTATACTTGTTTTCAGTATAATGTTTATATAGTTGTGTGGGGGTGGTTGTCATCTATGATGAGGAGTGTACAGAAAGGATGGGGTGGGGTTCACTCCAGGTCCATACACAGTTTCTTTGAAACACAGTGATCATCACTATGTTTGGATTTTTAAAATGGCACTGTTTTCCTTTTTTGGCAGATGAAACAATTTTTCAAACAAGTCAGCTTCCATTGTCTAATTCTAAATGTAAGGGCAGCTTTATTGCTTACATTTGGCATGTAAAATTATACAAACTTATTTGGTGAATTTAATTCACCTCAAAAAGGTAATTTTCCAAATAAATTCTACTGGCCTGAAAGAGTTAAAGTGCTGCCAGATGGATAAATTAGTCCTTTCTCAATGGCACAAGCACATAAGGACATAAATGAAATCTGAACTATGGGTTTCTATACACATAAACAAGCAAAACACCTAGCCAAGTGACACGGAGGAGCACACTTTCTATTAATAGACTTCTCTTAATCTTTGCAACCAGAATATGTATTTTTAAAAGGATTTTCATTACAGTAACAATCAGGATTTTAAAATGTTTGTATTATGAAGAATAATACAGACATAGAAAAGTGCACAAATTTATCATAGAAAGCAGCCATGTAACAGAATCTGGATGAAGAAAGACATCAACCTGAGAAACCCATTATATATCTTTTCCACCTTTACCACTTCCTTCCTCTGCAAAAGTAACCACTCTCCTGATATCTGGTACTTTTTGTAGCTATAGTTTATTCATTTTCTTTGCTGCGTAGATTTTGTTAGATGAGGACTGCTATGAACACTTCCACCTGGTCTTTCTGTGCATTCCTTTCTCTTTCAATATACCCAGAAGTGAGATCATTGAATCATTAGTTATGCAGATCTCTAACATTAGTAAAAACTGTTAAATTGTTTTCCAAAATATTTGTATTAATTTACCTCCTCTTTAGTGCATTTGATCGATCCTCATGTTCCATATCTTGTCTAATACTTGAAGGGAATAACAACCCACTCCAATATTCTTGCCTGGGAAATCCCATGGACAGAGGAGCCTGGAAGGCTACAGTCTATTGTGGCACAAAGAGTTAGACATGACTAAGTGACTAAGCACATTTAAAGTTTATCCATTCTGACTAAGAATGCTATCTTATGAAATACTTTCCTGTATGTCCCTAAATATTAGTGAACTATGCACCTTTTAAATAATTTTGTAGGATATTTTGACATTATCTTTAATAAAGTATCTCTTCCTATTTCACGCTCAATTACATGTGTTGAAAATATCTTCTTCTATTTTCTTTTATACTGAATCTGTTAATAGAGATTAAGAATATTCTGAATGGATGTTCTTGGTTTAATGTAGTCAAATTTATCATTCTTTGCCTTTATAATTAACACTCTTTAAAAGATAATATTTAATAGTTTTTTGCTGTCTCAATACTGTGAAGATATTTTACTTCATCATCTTCTGGCTATACTTTTTACATGTCACATTCTGATGTTAAAATCATCCTGGGATTGATTTTGGGGTAGGATGTGATACAGAGATCAATTTTCTATCACTGTTTTAAAAGTCAAATTGATGTTCAATAGACTTATCAGAAGATCATTTCTTTCACTACTCTTCAGTAACCTCATAAGTCAAGTGTTCATGAATATGTGGGCTCTGCATTTCATTGATTTATATATCTAACTTTGCTTTAATACCACTGTTCTTTATTTACTGTAGCTTTGTAAAAAGACTTGCTGAAAGTCCTCCAAAAGTGTTATTGTTCATTAAGAATGTCTTATCTAATATTGGCCCATGATATCTCTCTATGCATTTTAGAATCAGCTTGTCAGTTTTCATAAAAATGCCCATTGAAGTTTTCATTCAGATTGTATTTGTCTGTATAAAAGCTTGTGGGGAATTTGACATCTTTACCATGGGCACTTTTTTAATCCATAAAAAGAGTATATTCGTTTATCTCTCAAGAAAGCTGTCTGGGTAGAGTTCTTAACTGGCATGGTAATATTAGTCAGGGTTCTCAGAATTAACCATCACATCTGATTTTGACTAATTCAGTTCCCAAGTATTATATTTTAGGCATTGAAAATGATGTCTTTTAAAAGATTTTATTTTGCTATTTATATTTGATATGTAGTTATACATCTTGTACCCTTATTCATATTTTATTTACCTACTTGCTTATTATTCATCTTCTTATTTATTCCAATTATTTTCTTATTTTCTTATGTTTATTAATTGCATTTCTTTGAGCCTTATGATCTAAGAAAGGATTTCCAATAATACCAAATTAGTCTGCATATTCTGTATTATTCAAGTGATGATTTGCACATTTCAATATTTTTTCTTTCTGACTATATTTTTTCAAAGAAATCTACCCTAGTAATTTTTAAATTTACTATTTTGAACTAAAATGCCAATTTGACACATTTTAAAACATTTATTGACTTGCATCTATAAAATTTTAGTTTTAAACAATAAAAAAATTTTCTATCATTGTTGGAAAATTCCATAGAAGTTTTGTAATACTTAGAATGTATTCCAATTTCAAGGTTTTCAAATCTTCCATAGTCTTAATTTTTGTTTGCTTCTCTAACTATTACTATGTTAAAAATTTATCATTTCTAACATAGTAAAAGTTAAATTTCTCACTACGATTATGCATTTGTCTTGTCCTCCTTTCAATCTGTCAATTTTTTACTTTTATATTTTAAGATTATCTTATTAAGTATACAAAAATTAAGAGTTTTATATATTCTTATTGAGTTATACCTTTACTTATAATAAGGTGTATCTCTTACAATGCATTCTGCCTTTTAATCTACTTTTTCAGATATAGCTAATGTAGTTTTCTTTGGGTTAATGTTTTCATATTATAAATGTTTCTATCCATTATTTTCAACCTTTCTGTGTCCTTTTGTTCAGTTTGTATTTCCTGTGCTCAGTCCCTAAGTTGTGTCTGACTGTGTGACTCCACGCCAGGTTCCTCTGTCCATGGGATTCTTTAGGCGAGAATACTGGAGTGGGTAGCCATTCCTTTCTCCATGGGATCTTCCCAACCCAGGGATCAAAGCCAGGTCTCCTGCATTGCTGGCAGAGTCTTTACCATCTGAGTACGTAGTATATTGGAAGTGCTCAATGAATTTTATAAAATTGAAGGCATTTTATAAAATTAAAAGTTTTCATCAAAGAACTTGGGCTACTTTAAAGTGGCTACTTTTATCCTAGTTGGTTACAAAGATGCATATGAAAATACTAAACTAAACATCAGTGTAAAATGACATCTCTTTATTAGGTTCTAAAGACTAAAAGGTCAATATAACAACACAATAAACTTACAGTGTAAGTTGTATATGTTAAAATCATTATGTACATGTATCAGTAAAATATGAGTTCTTTTTAATAATCTACAAAGAATACATACATTTAAAAATTATATAAAATTTGTTAATAAATTTCTAGTGTTTCTGTGATGATCTTGTCAGGCGAGTGTATTCTCCTCGGTTCTGTGTCGTCTCAACAGAAATTTGATATGATGGACATTAGAGCCCTCAGCATGTCATAGCTGTCAGACAGACTGTGTTATAGTTCTTGGGTCTTGGACAGACGTTGTTATCGCTCTTAGACAGATCAGTGTTACAGCTCCATGTTACAGCTCAATTTTACTTAGAAAATAGTAGGAAAAGACATCCTCGAGGCTTGAAGGCATGCTGACCCAAAGATGCAAAGATAAGGGAGCCCTGGGCCCTTTGGCTCCTCTTTTTATATGTATTTTCCTCCCCCCTGGGCCTATGCTATGTAAATTGGACTAGCCAGGAGTGCTGTTTGTTCTACCTGAAGTCCTCACTCCGGTCCTCAGACCTTCCTTTGTTCTATTTTCTCAGGCTTTTCCCTTCTTTGTCTTTTAGCCACTGCTATTCTGGACTCCTGTTTCCTATTCTAACTACCTAATAATCTGAAGCCTTAGTTCACTCAGCTTCATGAAAGTTCAAGATTTTCATACCCAAATATGGGATTCACTTGAAGAAGTAGCCTCAGTCATTACCCTTTTGAAGATACATGCTCAGTCTGATTTCTTTTTGAGTCAAGATCCAGATAGGAATTATCCTTGGCAGGGTGCACAGTCCTGCTATGACACATAGTGAAATCATCTCTGGTTGTTTCATCCCATCTCAGTAACCAAAATATACAGTCTAACTCCTTTAACCTATGTTCAGGATATACTTAATGGTTTAGGACTATTGGACAAATTTTGTTTTTAGATAATGGATTGGTGAAGACTTGGAAAAATAGCCTTGAAGAAATGTTGGTTCTGGCACAGTATTAAAGAATCCACCTGCCAATGCAGTAGATGCAAGAGTCGTGGGTTCGATCTATGAGTCAGAAGATCCCTTGGAGAAAGAATGGCAACCCACTTCAGTATTCTTGCCTGGGAAATCCTATAGAAGTGAAGCCTGGTGGGCTACAGTCCTTGAAGTCACAAAGAGTCAGACATGACTGAGCACACACAACAATAACTAGCCGTTGAATAGAAAGAGACTATTCCTTTCTCTCTCTTTCTTTTTTTCTTTTAGTGTTTAGTATCCTTTTTCTTCTTGTTTTCAATCAAAGTTACCCCTCACACCTCCACGTGCTCCTCTTCTACATTCAGGTTTACTCCTATCTGTTCTTAGGCTGCTCTGTAAACATATGGCTGAATCTTTCTGTGACTTACTTGTGAGTCTGTTTCTGCTTATTTACAGACAAGTTGAGAGGTGATAAAATGCCTTAGTAAACAAAGTGAAGAGAGTGAGGAAAATGCACAGAAAACACATGGATTAATATTTGGAGATATAGTCTTGATATGTATATTATCCTCTTTATGTATCAGAAAATCTGAAAAGACAGAAAAATTGACTTTAAGCCTACTCTGTGCCAAACAGCATGGAAAAGATGTTTACATTTAGCAAGAAACACAATTCCATAAGGTGGATGTTTATAGGTGAGAAAACTAAACTTTAAGAGAAGTTAACTGATTTGGCAAATGTCACATAGTGAGTAAGAAAAAAATAGTCAAAATTTAAACCCAAGTCTTGCTGGCTTCTAAGTTAGGCCTCTATTTCTTTATGTCATAGTCATACTTTTGTAGCAGATAAAAAAAATCCAGATGTCTCAATCTATGTCTTCTCTCATTTTAGATCTATTATATTGCTTCTTTCTTACAAACAGAAGTACTTTTTTTAATAGGCCTCAATATCTGGAGTTGAAGAATTTGCATGGACAATGAATTAATCTACACAAAAACTCAATAAATTCTAGACATTTTAATAAGGTTAAGGTATTCTTTTTCCTGTTCCCTATGCTCTAGCCAAAAGAGGGACAAAAAAAGGTTGATTCTACTCCTGATACATTGTGTTTGTCATTTCAAATGTTTAGTTGCACCAGAGGACCCACGTTATTGCATAGATGTTATTTAAATAAATATTTTTGGACAAGGCAGGAGAGGAGGCTTGTGTAGAAAAATGGGCTAGTAAAGAAGCATTGTTGTTTACTTGCTATGTCATGTCTGACACTAATTTTGACCCCGTGGACTGTAACCTGCCAGACTCCTCTGTCCATGGGATTCTCCAGGCAAGAATACCAAGAATATTGATGTGTATTGTCATGCCCTCCTTCAGGGGATCTTCCAAACTAGGGATCAAACGGATCAAACTCGTGTTTACAACATTGCAGGCAAGTGTTTTTTTCTTTTCTTTTTTTTTTTTTTTTACTACTGAGCCACCAGGGAAGCCCTAGTAAAGAAGCATATCAGCATTATTTACATGTGATAAGCATTTACTATTAGTCAAGCAACTTACAGAGAGCTTTGCATTATTATCTAGTTAATTAGGTTACAGGTCATTACATGTTTGCATTACTTAACTTAAACATTACATGTTTACATTACTTAACATGTTTACATTACATTACTTAACTCTATGAAATAGGTACCATATTATCCTCACTTTATGCTAAACACTATAGAGAAGGCATAAGAATAGTCTCACTGTAGATAATTTAGAATAGTTTATAATTTTAATTTGGCTATTCTCCCAATATTTTGCTGTTTGTGCTTTAGATCAGAGCTTTCTAAGCCTTGGGGAGAGGTCACATGAATTACCTGGTTTGCGTGTGTGTACTCAATTGTGTCCAACTCTTTTCCTTGAATTACCTCAGGATCTTTTTAAAATGCAGATTCTGACTAGGTAGGTCTCAGGTAAGGTCTGAGATTCTGCATTCAAACATGCTTCACAGATCATACTGTGAAAAACTTGATTTTTCCTTCAAGCTAAGTCTCCTTCCTAAAGAGCTTTCATACCTACTGGAATATTAATTTTAAATTTATTAAATAAATGTTGATGATCAGATATATTTCAAAATCAAAAAACTTTTCACAAAGACAACAGTTCAATTTAGAGAGAAAAATTTAAGAAGGTACACCAAACTTTCCTTCTCCTTAAACTGTATATACAATGTACATTAGCATAAATACCTTCTGCCAATAATAATAGGTATCATTTATAAAGCATTTACTATGTGCCAGAGACTAAATTAAGAGCTTTAAGTTATCATTTTATTCAGTACTATTAGCAATGTATGAAGTGCTATTAAGATTCAAATTTTATATATACAGCTGTGGAAGCATTAACAGTTTAACTGTTCATTATGACTCATATTGAGTAATTCCTTTATCTTGTGATTCAGTCCTTATCTTGTATTTCAGGTTATCTCTCTCTTAATTTTACTTTACACCACTCTCTTTACAATATACTGCTTATTCCTGCTATACACGTTGCCTCCTAATATAAGCATAAAGATCTTTCCGACTTAGAATCTCTACACAGAGGTCAGGGTGAGAGTTGTATAAGGTAGACTGGAGCAGACAGTGGAACAAAGTAGTCTGCAAGAGAAGACTCAAAATCACAGTCAAGCTGGGCTTGGATTATGTCATAAACCAGGTGACAGCTAGGTGGCAAGGTTCAAGGCAGCAAACAGAAGAATGAGTGTCAGAAGCAGAGTGTGACAGGACCCAGTGCAGAGAACAGTTAAATACATGAGGCTGGTTGCATTTAATGACAAGAACCAAGGCATAAAGGATAAGAGCATCGGTGGCCCATGCGGAGTGGGCACTGGCTCTGTAATCCAACAGCATGTTTGATGATTGATAACTTACCCAACTACGAGATAATAGATAATTATAAGCTTGATGTGTGTGCTGGGTGGGCTAAGTTGTTTCAGTCGTGCCTGACTCTCTATGACCCTGGAACCTGCCAGGCTCCTCTGTCCATGGGACTCTCCAGGCAAGAAGACTGGAGTGGGTTGCCATGCCCTCCTCCAGGGAATGTCCCCCACCCAGGGATCAAATCCACATTTCCTATGGCTCCTGCAATACAGACAGATTCTTTACCTCTGAGTCACCAGGGAAGCCTATAAACTTGGTACTTTCATGGCCCCCTTTCTCCATTTTTTTTTTCTTTTTGGTAAAAAGGTTATTTTTATTTATTTTTTTTATTTTCTATTTATTTATTTATTTATTTTTGTCATACATTGATATTAAAGTCAGCAACAGTGAATAGAACCATTTTCATGCTCAAAATTCCTCCTACCACATTTGTCATATCTCTGTCTCTCTGGAACTAGCCTGGAAAAGGTCTTTACTTTTAAAGACTTACATGATTAGATTGGACCCACATGAATGATCCATGATAAGATCCCCATTCAAAGTCTGTATTCTTAATCACATCTGCAAAAAAAAAAATCCCTTTTTATCATGCAACTGTGTATATTCACAGGTTCCAAGGATTAGGAAATGGACATCTTTCAGTTCAGTTCGGTTCAGTTGCACAGTCATGTCCAACTTTTTGAAACCCCATGAACTGCAGCAAGCCAAGCTTCCCTGTCCTTCACCAACTACTGGAACTTTCTCAGACTCATGTCCATCAAGTTGGTGATGCCATTCAACCATCTCATCCTCTGTTGTCCCCTTCTCCTCCTGCCTTCAGTCTTTACCAGCATCAGGGTCTTTTTAAATGAGTAAGCTCTTTGCATCTCTTGGCCAAAGTATTGGGGTTTCAGCTTCAGCATCAGTCCTTCCAATGAATATTCAGGACCGGTTTCCTTTAGGATGGACTGGATTGATCTCCTTGCAGTCCAAGGGACTCTCAAGAGTCTTTTCCAACACCACAGTTCAAAAGCATCAGGTAAAAAACATGAATTTTGGACATCTTTAGGGACAATTGTCATTCTAACACCAGTCTGCTATATGTGATAGACTATTTTAGTTAGGTTTATTGGTCATAAGAAGAGAACAAACTAAGTAAATCAAAAGAGAAATATATTAAACTATATAAGCTAGTCCTCAGAAGTTCAAAGAAGGGCTTCCTAGGTGGCACAGTGGTAAAGAATCTGCCTGGCAATAGAGGAGACCCAAGAGACACGGGTTCAATACTTGGGTCAGAAAGACCCTCTGGAGTAGGAAGTGGCAACCCACTCCAGTATTCTTGCCTGGGAAATTCCATGGACAGAGGAGCCTGGTGGGCTACAATCCATGGGGTCACAAAGAGTTGGACATGACTGAGTGCAGCACAGCAGCAAAAGTTCCAGGGGGCCTAAACAACTAGTTTAGAAACTATGCACCAGAAATAATGCCCACAGCAGACCACCACACAATTCACAGGCTGGATTCCAGCACAGGCAGGGACACAGGATCTTATTCTCAGCAATTCTGCCATAGCTGCTTCTCAAACTCGGTGTCTATGCCAAACTCTGCCAAATTCACCAGTATTCACCAAAAACGTCTGCTTCTTTTGTTTTTCCCCCTGTCGAACTGAAACATTTTGGAAGTACATTTTACTGGGGGATCCTTAGTCAAATGTCTGTATTTTAGCTGCCAAAAAGACAGGGAAATTCAATTTTGGAATCTTCTTTGGTATCATTTTTGCCAAATATATAAGGAAAATATTTTTTTAAATGCTGGACTACAAGTACTTCATACTGTATGATCCTCTTTCCCAGATGAAGCTCAAAATGCCACCTAGATAGTCTTCTCCTCCAATGTACAATGAGAATACTTACTCAGGCCTAAAAGTGTACAGAGGGTTCTATCTATACTGTGGTAATGATATTCATGGTTGCATTTTGAAAAGATTACACCATTTAAAGAATCAAAAGATCATAGAATCATAAAAGTTATATCCAAAGCATTTAAGAGCACCTATAATTCTGCAGCAGGAGTGATTTTGATATTTCTGATATTTGTAGAATTTCGTATCAACCCAGGATGTTTTTCTCCAGTTTGCAGTACTCTGACACCTGGATTGACTGATACTAATAATAGCCTTGTTGCATACATTACTTTTTAGCATACAAATTACATTAACTACAATAGTATTTTATATCATACTTGATGCTCATAAAGTACTATGAGCAGAAGTATGCTTTTTGTCATCTTTATTTTACTATAGAATGATCACCTAAGGTTAAGTGCTTAAGTCTGGATTTAGATTTGAATTTCTTCTCTGTCTCATTTTCCTCATTTTAATTGGGATGTTAATATCTATTTCATGAAATTTTTTTCAGGACAAAAAGAAATAAATGTACAAACTTTGATATACATTCAGAACCAGAACAGAGCTTAGAGAATGTTTAGGATAACTCAACAGTGGCCAACTGGTCAACTGATGATTCAGGGTTGGAGATGGGAAAGGGTTGATACTTGCTCACATTTGGTCCACAAATTTTCCATTAGAACCCAATAGGCATTTTCCACTAGTATTAGGAGTACAAACTCTGTGGAAAAAGAAAGTTTGCTTGGAAAATCTAATTTTCCACTGAGAATTGAAACAGGGAACTCTCTAGAACCATGATATGCAGTATAAACTGTAACTTAAAGGTATTTCCATAAATAGCAAACCATGAAATTATGTCACAAGAACAGAGCAGCTTATTTGGTCAAAGTACTCACTGTACACTTAGTTTATTCAACAGTAATGTTTGAATTCACTGAGAAATATTATACATGAATTTGAAGTTCATACTCTGTCACTAGCAAATTCAAAATAGTCTCTAAAACACAGAGCTAGAGTTAGCAACAGGATTTGAATTTCCTTCTCTTCCAGTTGCTAGCTGTGGGCCCATGCAGTCAATTCAAAATGAGCAATTCCTTAATGAGTGACTACCTATTGCATTAAGTCCCTATTCTGCTGCTGCTGCTGCTAAGTCACGTCAATCGTGTCCGACTCTGTGCGACCCCATAGACGGCAGTCCACTGGGCTCCCGTCCCTGGGATTCTCCAGGCAAGAACACTGGAGTGGGTTGCCATTTCCTTCTCCAGTGCATGAAAGTGAAAAGTGAAAGTGAAGTAGCTCAGTCTTTTCCGATTCTTCGCGACCCCATGGACTGTAGCCTACCAGGCTCCTTCGTCCATGGGATTTCCCAGGCAAGAGTACTGAAGTGGGTTGCCATTGCCTTCTCTGAGTCCCTTTGGTAGGGGTTTTTAAGTCTTTATGCTAGGATTCCAGTCTTCACCGAGTTTGTAATCGCAGGAATGTTAGTTGCTGAAAGATAGTCATTCAACAACTAATTAAATTACAGTTTGAATTAAAACTACCAAAACTAAGTAATATGTTCTCTACAAAAAATATATTCCTAACTTCAAAATCTGATTTCCCCCAAAGAAAATTATGTCCTACGTTACTCATAAAAAAGTAAGGTTGAGATGACAATCTTAACAGCTAAATATTAAATATTTTTCCAAAAGTAAGTATGATTTCTTATACTCTGTTTAACTCAAAACTATTTGCTTATAAAATTAATCATTATATCTTAAAGTTCTTTTTTTTTTACTAAAAAATAAGTCAAATGAAAAATTTTTGGCAAATTAATTCTTTATAGCTTTAAGAAATTTTAGCTAATCTCTAAGTAAGAATGTCTCCTTTTTCAAATTAAGTTGCTATGGTAAATCTAATCATTCATGTCATCACTTGTACTGCTTCAACACATTAAAACTATAGCTCTCTGACATTGACACCAAGAATCATATGCCTTTCTTTAACACCACACTGTCTCTTTTTGAAGCTGTTACAACATTACTAGAAATGAGTTAGCTTGTCTATGCGATACATTTTCATTAAAAATATCACATCAGAATAAATCATAATGATTCACCTGAGGTCTGAAAAAGATAATAACATACACAGCCAATGAGTATTAATATTTTTAATACACGGTGTTTGGCTTTGCAGATAAAATGATTCTATATACATAAAAGAAAAGATGCACTGTTATTGGGTTGACCAAAAAGTTCATTCAGGTTTTTCTGTAACCTCTTACGGAAAAACCCAAACTTTTTGGCCAACCCAATATTATTTAGTGTCACAAATATTTTTCATACTTCAAGATGTTAAACATATTTTCATCTTAAAGGAACAAAGCAATTGGCTTCTGTGAGTTTCTTGAATGTTCAAAATAAAATTCTTCCGACTTCAGAAAGAAATGTTTCTACCATTTCTATTTGACAGCATAGCCATATTTGAAAATTAATTTAAGGTTCAGCAAGTTACAAGAGAGCAGTTTGAGCTTTATAAGGGCATATAAGGAAAGTACTTTTTCTGTTGTGATGTCACACAAAAATCATACACACACTTATTTAATCTCTGCAACAGATATTGGAGATAAACAGTTAAAAGAGCTTTCTGTTGTAGTGATTATTAACGATGAAATCTTTATCTTCTTAGCAATAGGAGTTTGTCCAATTAGTTTTGGGGGCTCTCAAATTCTGCACAAATATGATAAAATTTGCTTGTTTCCACCATGAATTTTTCTGAGGCTCTTTTTCCTGGGCGAATCTCCAGATTGGCAAGTTCCAGCAGATTTTAAAATATCCTTTCCATATATCACCCATTCTTGTCCTGCTTGTGGATAGATTGACGTCTAAGCTCAGAGGGTTGTAACTAAGCTGCTTTTCTCGGCAGAAAAGTTCATTTTCCTTCAGCTGTTGCAGAAATCTCCCTTACCTCCCACTGATTCAGTGTTTTTCAATTGTTCCAGCCTGCTTCCAATTGCTCTGGCACACTGTTTGAGGATCACAGTGAAGAATGCCAAGTAAGGGCATCTTTTCCAGAGGGCAGGACCAAAGTTATTCTTCTCTCTTGACACATTACATAACTTGTCTACATGGATAAGGTGTGATAATGTATTTTATTTCTCATCCCAGTTCAGACAGGGAATAGTTGATAGACTGATTTAAGGTTGGTTTTTCAAATTTAGACACTTAACTATTAAATCCTTTTAATTTAGCTTGTTAAATAATTTAAAAATACTCAAAAAACTATCTCTTCACTGTGTATACTTTGTTGTTGTTGTCGTTGTTTTTTTCTTTTATCCCTAAGAGCACAGGTTTCTGAAACAACATACAGCAGGAAAAAGAGGATGTCAAAATGGAAATTAAAAATGGGAATCTCCAATCCAACAGTATCTGTTGCATACAATAAACAACCTAATGAAAGTGAAAGTGTTAGTTGCTTAGTTGTGTCTGATTCTGTGACACCATGGATTGTAGCCCACCAAGCTCCTCTGTCCACGGAGTTCTCCAGGCAAGAATACCTGAGTGGGTAGTCATTCTTTTCTCCAGGGGGGGTCTTCCCAACCCAGGGATAAAACCTGGGCCTCCTGCATTACAAGCAGATTCTTTACTATCTGATCCACCAGGGAAACCATAATATATTTCATTGGGGCCTAATTTGAATTATTAGCACAGCACTAATGAAGCCTAGGTCGCAGAATGTTAGAATAGACCTAAAGGGAGCCTTCAAGTTGATCTAGGTCAAAACTTGAACCTCCTTACTTTAAAAGAGAGAAAAATTATTCACAATGAGGTAAGTGACTTGGCTAAAGCCAAACGGCAACTTACAAGTCAAGTCAAGTCACTCAGTTGTGTCCGACTCTGCGACCCCATGGACTATAGCCTACCAGGTTCCTCCATCCATGGGATTTTCCAGGCAAGAATACTGGAGTGGATTGCCATTTCCTTCTCCAGGAGATCTTCCCGACCCAGGGATTGAACCCGGATCTCCCACATTGTAGGCGGACGCTTTACCGTATGAGCCACCAGGGAAGTCTTGGCTAAAGCCAAATGGCAACTTCCAAAGCAGAAGTTAAAACCTATGCCCATTGACTTCTGTGCCATTGTACTTTCTTCTAAGAATGATTATTACAGCTTACACAATCCCTCATTCATTGTAAAATCAACCCCAAGAATATGCCCTTTGAGAGTGGATCAGGATCAGCCTCTTCATATTCAAATTGCAAACTGCATTAGTCAAAAACTGGTCAAGAGTTGTGCTGAAGCACATGATTTTCCATTTGATCACTAAATTACATCCAACAACTGTCCACTGCAATGTTCACACACAAAAAAAACAAGAACAATGAAACAATATCCATAATTTCAGGGACTTCCCTGGTGGTCCAGTGACACTCCCAATGCAGGGGACCTGGGTTCAATCCTTAGTCAGGGAACTAGATCCCATGTGCCACAACTAAGATCTAGTGCAGCCAAATATGTGTGTGTGTGTGTGTGTATGTGTGTGTGTGTGTGTGTGTGTGTGTGTGTGTGTGTATTCATGTTTCAGGAAAACGTATATGAAAATAGTTTAAATGTGTATTCAGCTGCTTTAAATAGTAGCTAGGTGTTCAGAGTATATTTGTTCTAAAGAAGAGTAGGATGGTTAAGAAGACAATTTTGTGAGCCAGAATAACTGTGGTCAGATTCCACCATTCTCACATAATGAAGACAGTGGTAATAAAATTTATGACCTCATGGGACAGTTTGGGGATTAAATATGTTAAGGTGCTTGTGCTGTTGATATAGTTGTTGTCACTGCCATCATTATCACTATGTTCTTCAAAGACATGTAACAATAACCTGTTTTAAAATTCTCTATCTCATTCATAATTATCTGTTCTTTATAAAGGATACATTCTTTTTAATAAAACATTTACTGGAAAATTGCATCTGAGGCATTTTTGAGTTGAATTTAGAGCCATGAGCAATAAGATTTCAACATTAAAAATGAATTGTATATAAATGACTTTATACTGAGCTCCAGCTAAAAATAATTGCTGATCAAGGTGTTAAAAATGGAAAGTAAAAAGTCATCTCATATATATTTACTCAGTTGACCTCAAATTCTCTTCCTCAGTTTACTTGTAAGAAGAAAAAGTATGTTGCACAAGAGGATCTCTATGAGATTTCCAGCCTAAAGCTTTATGATTGTAAACTTTGACTCTTATCATTTCCAAAAAGGGAGCTGTTGCACTCTCACTACTAAGTAACCAAGTACCCCAATATTTACTAAGAAGTACTTTTTTTAGCTTCAAATAATAGTTTGATTAGCTTTGGGGCTCTGTATGGCATTTTTGTGTCTTTCAGAATTTTGGGGGAACCTAAGTATTTAAAAGGAATGTTAATTTGGCATTAGAATAGTTTTGTTGAGAGCAAAAGTTAGGGAACCTACATAAAACTTAAGTAGATTTAGAATCCTAAAATTTATCTTAGAATAGACTATGAGCTAAATATAGGAGTAAACAAATAGAAAACAGTATTACTATCAGATAGGTTGAAAGAGTCAAGATTTTTGTTCAAGGGTGTGCACAGAACTTCACAAGGATTGGCTGGAGTATCGGTTAGGAGAAAAAGGCTTGTTGGAGATGCTCTTTGTATGCAGGTAGTTTCCTAGAAGGTCTTCCAAGGTGGCACTAGTGGTAAAGAATCTACCTATCAGTGCAGGAGATTTGAGAGACACAGGTTCGATCCCTGGATCAGGAAGATTCTCTGGAGAAGGGCGTGGCAACCCACTCCAGTATTCTTGCCTGGAGAATCCCATGGACAGAGGAGTCTGATGGGTCCATGGAGTCACAGAGTCAGAATGACTGAAGCAACTTAGCATGCATGCATGGTTTCCTAGAATATATAAAGGAGAGCCTATTTTGACCCAGACACCTAATAAAAGCAGGATGCATACTTGTAGAAGATGCTGTTGGTGCCCTCTTCAAATCCCTTGGAATTACTTTTACTACTTTCTTGGGTGCTTCTGTCAATGCCTCACATTGACTGATAATTTCTGGAGGATTTCATTTATCTTATGGAATTCATCTGTCACTGTATTATGGTTCTCTAAAGAAATGGAATCACTAGTATCTATCTGTCTAACTACATATATCTAGAGAATATTTTTGTAAAGAATTAGCTTGCCCAATTATGCAGGCTAAAGTCCCCAAAATTGCAGTTTGCAAGCTGAAGACCCAGATGTGCTGATGATATAGTTCCAGTCTGAGTCTGAAGGGCTGGGAACCAGGAAAGCTGAGTATAGTTCCAGGCCAAAGACTGGCAGGCTTGATATCCAGGAAGAGTTTATATTTTATTTCAAGTCTAAAAGGAGGAAAAAACAATATACCTCTGCTGGAAGGCAGTCATATAAGAGAAGTTCCTTCTTATTTGTGAGAGGGTGAGCCTTTTTGTTACTTTCAGGCCAACTGATTGGATCAGGCCCACCCACATTGGGGAGAACGACCTGCTTTACTCTACTGATTCAAATATTGATCTCATCCATAAACACCTTCACAGACGTACCCTGAAGAATATTTGACCAAATGGACACCGTGAGGCTCAGTCACAGTGACATGAAGTTAACTACCACACACATTTTCCTAAAAGTAATTCAGAATTACTGGAGCACTCCCTGATTCCATCCACCCTGCACAGTCAATGAAAAAGATCCTGCTTCCTGACCCCAAGTCCTAGCAAGCCATATTGCCATTTATTCTCCAGAGCTCTCAGAGGATTAGAGAGAACCTAGAGTTTATCTAAATCTAAGTCTTATGCAGCTCCTTCTTCTTGCTTCCCTCATCCCCTTATTGATTTCTCTTAAGAACACCTCCTTAATCAAACATTAACATGAAATTTCTCATTGCAGCTCTGCTTCTAGAAAACTAGATACAAATGATAGCTTTGCAGCCTTAGGGAAACCTTGGGGAAAGCCTATAAAATAGATAAAATGTTTATACTTTCCTCAACCTCTTCTCATCTAATCATCACCTCCTAATTTTTGTATAATAAACCTTAATTATATATAGGTGTTACCTATAAGCAAATTAATGTATATGTAAGTAAATAATGATTACTTATATAACTTAATATCTAGCATTTATGTACTAATTTGCACTTATATTTCTCTTCTATGCCTTATATATAGACTGACTATAAACAAAAAACACTAAACATCATTTAAAATTCAAAACCATGTGAACAATAGTCAATGTAGAATTAAGTTATGGGATTGGATCTATAGGGGAAGAAATATAATCTGACATTCTTCAAACATTACCACTAAAGGAAGAATCTTCTAAATCTAAAGTCAGCATACCTTCTTTATGACCTCTTATCTTCTGCTATGTCATAAAGCTCAATATTCAGAAAACTAAGATCATGGCATCTGGTCCCATTACTTCACAGGGAAACAGTGGAAACAGTGGCACACTTTATTTTGGGGGGCTCCAAAGTCACTGCAGATGTTGACTGAAGCCATGAAATTAAAAGATGCTTACTCCTTGGAAGGAAAGTTATGACGAACCTAGACAGAATATTGAAAAGCAAGGACATTACTTTGTCAACAAAGGTCCATCTAGTCAAGGCTATGGTTTTTCCAGTAGTCATGTATGGATGTGAGAGTTGGACTGTAAAGAAAGCTGAATGCTGAAGAATTGATGCTTTTGAACTGTGGTGTTGGATAAGACTCTTGAGAGTCCCTTGGACTCTCAGGAGATTCAGCCCAATCCCTATTAAAATCCCAATGGTAGTTTTTATAGTAAATAAAACCAATATTACAATTCTTATAAAAGCATAAAAGACCCAGAATAGCTAAAACAATCTTGAAAAAGAAGAATAATAGCTGGAGGTATAATACTTTCTTGTTTTAAAATATATTGCAAGGCTACAGTAATTAAAACATTGTAGTTGGGACTTCCTTGATGGTCCAGTGGCTAAGACTCAGTGTTTCCAAATGCAGGGGACCTGAATTTGATCTCTAGTCAGGGAACTAGATTACACATGTCACAGCAAAGGACAAAGATTCCAAGTGCCACAACTAAACCCAACTATTAATAAGACCCGGTGCAGCCAAATAAATAAATAATTAAAAAAATAAAACAGTGTAGTACTGACCTAATAACAGACATATAAACCAATGGGACAGAATAGAAAACCTAGAAATAAATCCACATATGTAAGGTCAACTGTTCTTCAACAAGGGTATCAAGACTACACAGAGGGAAAGGATATTCTTTTTAAAAAATGGTGCTGGAAAAACTGGATATCCAATTGCAAAAGAAGGAGCTTATACCCTATGTTACACCATATGCAAAAATTAAATCGAAACAGATTAAAGACAATGCAAGGACTTCCTGACATTAGTTTAGGCAATAAGCTCATTGATGAAGCCAAAACTACACACTGCAAAAGCAAAAATAGACAAGCAAGACTTTATCAAACTAAAATCTTTTGCTCAACAAAGGAAATGTACAGAATCGGGAAAAATATTTGCAAACCACACACAAGAAAGTGGTTAACATCCAAAATATATTAGAAACTCCTATAATTTAATAGGAAAAAAAAGAAAGAAATGCAGGAAAAATAACAAAAACAAACAAAATCCTGGTCTTAAAATGGGCTAGTGATTTGAATACAGGTTTATCCATAGACACAAAAATGACCAATAAGTACATGAAAAAAAAAATACTCAATGTGACTAACATCAGGGAGATATAAAATCAAATCAAAATCTGTGAAAACCACAGATTTTCTCCTCACACCTGTTAGAATTGTTATTATTTAACAAAACAAATAAACAAAGACATATGTTAGATATGATGTGGAGAAATTATAATCCACAGTGTACTTTTGCTGGGAATGCAAAATGGTACAGCTGCTTTAGAAAACAGTATAGTGATTCCTAAAAATTAAAAATGGAATTACCATATCATTCAGTAATTCGATTTCTGGTTATTATTTGCAAAGAATTGAAATCAGGAACTCAAAGAGATACTAGCATATCAATGTTCATTGAAGTACTATTCACACTAGTCAAGAGATGAGATTACACACCACCCCCAACAGTAAATTCATTGAGACAGAAATTTTCTACTTTCAGTATATACTTACCACAAAGAATTGGGTATTTCATACAATATATACTGTTCAGACATTTTCACAAATGAGACAGTATTTGTGACTCTTAGATAATTATTTAAAATCATAAAAATGTCTCAAATGATAGTAAAATCTGATGCCTTTAGAAGCCCCATTTTATTAAAATGGAGGCAGAAGATCAATACGTAATCACAGTTTTTCAGTGATGTCGTAGTCTCAGAAAATTATTTGACCTTGGACAATTCAGCAAATACATTTATTAAAAGATAACTATCACACTTGATTTATGCATCTTCGGAGTTATTGTTAGGATCATAAAATACAGAAAAGACTACTTAAAACTATTTAAAAGCATGGCATAAAAAAACACATAAAAATACTATAGTTTTCACTGTGAAGTATCTTGCTTGCTTAGTCGCTTCAGTCATGTCCGACGCTTTGCGAGCCCATGGACTGTGGCCCACCAAGCTCCTCTGTCCATGAGATTTCCCAGGCCAGAATACTGAAGTGGGTCGTCATTTTGTTAATTTATCATTCACTTTGAAGATAAAATTCACTTACTCAACAAATATTTATAGCTTAGTGCCAATTGTGTGCTAGTCTCTGTTCTAGGGGTTTTAGCTAAATCATGGATCAAAACAAATATCCTTGTGAGAATATTATCTTGCTGGATACCAGAGTATAATACCTTCAATGATTCTGTCACTCATGAATTTTGCCATACTTTTTGCCAACTCCAGAATAAGAAAGGAGTTGCCAGACAGAGAGTTCCTAGTCGGTGAATACATTATCATTACATCAGCTAATTGTTGTATAACTGCTATTATGGCACAGTTAAGAGAAAGCACTCATGGTAACTGTTGCATCAGGCTCATAAATTATGAGATATTGAAAAGTTAAATTTTATTTCTGTGGATAGTTAAAGCCACTCATTCATTCAGCTAATACTCACTGAGTATCCACTATGCACCTATCAATGTTCTAGCCTCTTCAGATCTGTCATTGAAAAAGCAGACAACACTCTATTCCTACTGAAGTTTATAGTCGGATGAAGGATACATATATATGTGGATGCTATCTCCCTGAGGGGCTCTTGAGAAAGAAATAGGAAAATGAAAATACAAAAACTTGGCATGAAGTTGGCATGAAGTTGATGTTCACTAAATGGCAGACAAAAAAATAATCTTCATGTAAATTAAATATGTATTATTATCAAGAGGAAAACTTATTTACTACTACTACTTGTGTATTGTCCAGATGAATAGTTTTATTGGTCATGAGTTTAAGACAATATTTATTTAAGTTTTATTAATGGTATTGGTGCAAAGCAGGGAGGTAGTAGGTTAATTCATCAAAAAACAGATTTCAACATTTTGAAGTTATATGAAACTAAAGTACTTCACCAGTCGGGAACCTTGTGAATGGCAGCCTTTTTTTCATTATGCAGTTGGCAGGTAATGACTGAGCAGAATGCATGGTGAGATTGCCAATCAGTAACAATGCAGGCAATGTAACACTACATCCAGTAAGATACCAATTCTGCAAAGCAAATCACTAAGAGAATGTGCTTCTGGTAGAAATTGTGTTTGTATTGTCCAGGAGATTGAAAAAGACCACCATGCAATTGTAGGCCACTTAACACCAGCTCTCCACAGGTGAAAGAAAAGCTCTGAATTATAGTATTTGCAAATTCCTTCAGTGCTCTGATTTCATATTGTTAAATTATTATAATGATTTATTTATACAGCATTGCCAGAAAATAAAGCAAAATTACTATTGAATATAGATATACTTAAAATATTTCACACATGAAGAAAGATATAGAATATATAATACAATGAACCAATTCATGTATTTATGTCCCCAAAAGAAAAATGTTAACTTTTTGTCATATTTCCTTCAGATAAGGTTTTGAAAACTATGTTCTCATAAAATAAATTTAGAAATTAAAGAACATTCAGAATAAACATTAACTACCCCTGAAAAAATTCTGAAAAAGACAAAAATTTTAAGATCTGTAAATATCCTTGATTATTTAAGGTAAAAATAACACAAAACTTTAAAAGAATGAAGCAACACCAGCTGATGTTTATCTTTACTTTTGAGTCAAAAGTATTAGAAAAAAGCTACTTTTCACTTTCTACATATATATGTGTGTGCGTGTGTGTGTGTGTGTGTGTTGAAATATATCTATGAAATAACTTCTGACATTAGCTGCTTAGAGAATGGCCAAACTTCAAAGTTAAGGACACACTCCTCCAAAAGATGCCCTCGCAAGTGCAAGGATTCCCAGGCCATACTTCTCACTTGCAGGTTACCATGTCACAGGTTTCCAATACCAGCTCAGATTTGGTAATTAACTGGAATGACTCATAGAACTCATGAAAGTGATATGATTACAGGCCTCTTCACTCCATGATGCCTCGCTTTATTGCGTGTTGAAGACATAGTTCGTTTTTACAAATTGAAGTTGCAGGCAACCCTGCATCCTATGTCTACTGGCACCATTTTCCCAGCATTTGCTCACCTCATGTCTCTATGTCATATTTTGGTAATTCTCATAATATTTCAAACTTTTCCATTATTATTGTTAGGGAAACACAATGGCTGAAACCACTTACCCTGGCCAGGCACCGCAGTAACCATTCATGTGATTTAGAACTAATAAACCACCACCACCTGAAGAATTCTGGAAAGGTCAAAAGGAGATGCCACATGTCTTACTGACTTCCCAGAATCTGCCTTATTAGAATTCATTTTGGCCGAGCAATGCATGAGCCACCCAGAAGGACCCTGAGTCAGAATGATTGGCCAGGGACAACCCAGAAACTAATCCCATTACCGTAAAACCTGAGACTGCCCTGAGACTGTAAGCCACAAGCCAGAGCAGTTCTCTGGGGTTCCCTCACCCTCCTGCTCTCTACACAGGAGCCCCTTCCCAATAAAGTCTCTTGCTTTGTCAGCACGTGTGTTTACAAATTCATTTCTGAATGTTAGATAAGAACCCACTCTTAGGCCTCAGAAGGGGTCCCCTTTCCTGCAACATTATTATATTTGTTATGGTGATATGTGATTAGTGATTTTTGATGTTACTGTTACAACTCACTGAAGGTTCAGATGATGGTTAGCATTTTTTAGAATAAAGTATTTTTAACTAAGGTATGTACATTTTTTAGACATAATGCTATTGCTCATTTAATAGACTACAGTATAGTATAAACGCATCTTTTATATGCACTGGGGAACCAAGTAATTTGTGACTCACTTTATTAGGATATTCACTTTATTGCATTGGTCTGAAACTGAACCTGCAGTTTCTCTTAGGTAAGCCTGTACAAGTGTATTATAGCAAAAGGATAAATAGCAATATATTGAAAGATCCCAAATAGGAAACTTCCATTGTCCTCTGCCTGTGGAGTCAGGACATATTACCCTCCTGGTACATCCATGCACAACAATGTACAGATTATTGCCAACTAGTAAAGTTCACCCAAGCTTTGCTTCTTAGAATTTTTACTTCATTACATAGGCATGATTGATTTAATCATTTGCTATAAAATTAAGCTCAATCTCTGGCCACCCTCTCCTACCTGGAGAATGGGCTGATACGGTTTGGTTCTAACCTCTGACCTTTTAATTAAGTGACTGGCCTTGTCTTGAGTCATCTCATTAGCTTACACCAACGAGGGACCTCCTATTAGTTACCTCCTTAGCAAAAGCTTATCATCAGGGCCCACTGTGAATAACAAAAATGTTCATATCACTAAAGGAATTCCAAGGATTTAGAGGCTACCTCTCAGGAATTGGTAACAAAGGGCAGATAAGTTCTTTATCATGTAGGAATTTACTATGATTTTCTTCTCCAATCAACAAACTGGAGTTCAATACAATGTTAACTATTGTTATTGTGGATTGAGTATTGAGAAAACTAAAAAGACTCACTTCTACAAAGGCTACTTATAGTATAAAAGCTCTGACTAGAAAGTCCATGGCACCCAGTCTGTGCTTCAAGGTGATGGAAAAGAGAGAGTGTGATATTCAAGTCAGAGACTATTGGTTCAAGACTAATTCTGCTCCATACTAAAAGGATGAGCGCTGCGCTAAGTCCCTTCAGCCATGTCTGACTCTTTGCAATCCTGTGGACTGTAGCCCGCCAGGCTCCTCTGTCCATGGGGATTCTCGAGGCAAGAATATAGGAGTGGGTTGCCATGCCCTCCTCCAGGGGATCTTCTTGACCCAGGGATCGAACCCACATCTTTTAAATCTCCTGCATTGGCAGGTGAGTTTTTTACCACTAGTGCCACCTGAATAGGGTGGTAACAGGATAATCTTGGATAAATCACAGCTTTTCTGGGTCACAACTGACTATAATGAGATAGACATAATAATAATTCCTCCTTTGCTTAAATAACAAGTTGGTTATAAAGTTCACATAAAACTGCTAATAGAAATGGAAATAAAATTATAAAATTCCTCATACATGTTATTTCTAAGTCATAGCTCTCCTGTGTTTTACCTGTCTAACTGGATGAAACTTTTAAGGAGTTTAGGAATATGTGACCACAATATCTGATAGATTCAATTAAATTTATGCATTCTTATAAACAAACCTGACAGGAAAGTGTCAGGAAAGTTATCTTCATTTTTACAGTTAAGAAAAGTCAAGTAAGAAAGATTAAGTACCTTAGTTGAGTTTATGTAAGTGACTATCAGAGCCTATTTAGGTTTTGCTTTTCCAAATGACCTGTCTAAATGGTGAAGTTGAACTACATAATCCCTAAAAATCTTTCCAGTTCTACAGTTCCATGACCTTTTTCCTCATAAGTGGGTTACAGACTGTGTGATCAAAACACACTAGTGGCCAGCTGACCTAAGCAGAATAGAGGGCCAAGGTGCTAGGAGGATTGGGAAATGATATACAGGTCTGAAAGCGAATAATATAGTTGCTTTTCATAGGAAGTTGATAGTACCATTTAAGAAAGTTATTTTAGCTATTGATGGAGGCTGAGTTATGTTATAGTGGTTGTTGTTTAGTTGCTCAGTCATGTCCAACTCTTGCAACCCCAGGGACTATAGCCTGCCAGGCTCCTCTGTTCATGGGAATTTCCAGGTAAGAATATTGCAGTGGGTAGCTGTTTCCTTCTCCAGGGGATCCTCCCATTCCAGGAATCGAACTCAAGTTTCCTGCATTGGCAGGCAGATTCTACTTCCGAGCCACCAGGGAAGCTATGTTATGGTAAAAAGGTACATTAGAATCTCAGTTATTTAACATAACAAAAAATTCATTTTTCATTCATGCTACAAACAGAACAGCAGGAGTCTCACTCATATTTGATACTCAAGAGCCCAGATTTTACAGAAGCTTAATCTTGACTCAAGTTTTCTTGGAAAGGGAAGGCAGAAAATCATGAAGTTGCTTGTAAAATTTCTGCTTTGACCATTAGTTTAGTTTCAAAGGTGCAACAAAGAATTCTATTGTATGTCCAGAAAAAGGAAATCTGAACATATTTAACTGGGCGTAAACAGCTGCAATGACTACTACTGTCACCTACTTTTTGTCTGTATGATACTTAAATCACTTTGTTACACATTGCTCTCTTAATAATGACAATCAGAAGCTACACTGGTGATGGCTCAGAAATCAGCAGACAACCTAAATATAATTTTCATGCAGTGCTTTAAAACCTAGCTATTTCCATTTCACTAGTGTCCTCCTAGAACATAAACTAGTTTATCTGATGATGTACTCCAAGCAGAGACAGACATTTAATGCCTTGACTCAAATAAATTAGTGATATGAGAATTTTGACATTAGGTTATTACAACCAAAGTAATATTTTGAGACAGAAACTGGTCATATCCATATAGAAGGACCATTTCATTTAAGGTCTAGGAAAGATATGAAAACAGTAAAGGAACCTAACCATTTCTCTATTCTCTTTCACATATGCACTTAAATAAATACAAGTACTAGAAGAGCCATATACTTTATTGCCCAAACCAGGGCTTTTTGAAGAGTGAAAGGAAATACAATAAGTTACAATAGGACAACAAGTATAAAGTAGGACTGTTCTATATAAAGTGGAATGTATTGTCACCCTAAAAGAAGCTCAGAGAGAAACTATCTCTATCACTGAAAAATTTTTCCTTTACCTTCTAGGCCATATATATATATACATATAGTAGTTCCAGTTGAGAATGCATTTGTTCATCTGTTTGTTCATTTGTTGAACATTTATGTATATACTTTATGCCAGGCTTTTTTCTACTACTGAAGAGAGAAGAATTAATTTGGTTTAAATGAGAATTGCAAAATAAAATTACAGGCTCACAAACAATTAACAGTTAAGAAGAATTCAGCTGATATGTTTTTGTGATGCCTAAATGTACCAGGTGATAATGTCATAATTTTGTAGGCAGCTCTAAAAAATTTCCCAAACTTTGAGGTTAAATTATTTACTTCAGTTTAAAATTCTATTTTCTATATAGATTTGAACTTAAATATATATGTACATATAATCGAAATTTTATGCTTAAAGCTAATATAAATAAGTTAAATTTTCATCTACAACTTTTACTTAGTGATCCAAGTCTCTTCAAATGACTTCCTCAGAGCAATCTGAGAGGTTGTCTCCAGGGCTCTAGACCTCAGTTGCTGTCTGATTATTTTGTGACCCACATAAGACTATAGCATGCTAGACTCCTCTGTTCTTAGAATTTCCCAGGCAAGACTACTGAAGTAGCTGCCGTTTCCTTCTCCAGGAGATCTTCTCAAGCTAGGGACAGAACCTGTTTCTCCTGTGTGGCAGGTGGATTCTTTACCACTGAGTCAGGGAAGCTTCAGGGAAGCCCGAAGATCTCAGTAAGACAAGACAAAGGATATGATAAGAAAGGCAATGTTATGTCTGTAAGACAAGAATAAAACTCAATTTACAACTCTTACATTGAATGTTTTTTTGTGTGTTTTGTTTTTTCCCAGTTGACAAAATGTATCACATTTGGACTTGAAATGTAATAACATGAAGTCTTTAAAGTTAACTTTTCCAGCGCTAACAGTCTTAAGTCTATGATATATTTTTGCTTTGTCATTTGTTTTCTTCTGGAGAAAATGTAACATTTCTTCTTAAAATATTTCTAATTATTTCTGGACAAATCAGTAAGACCTGGTATTATTTGAGGTAATGAATATTTAAAACAATATTACTCTTTTAAAAACAAGAAGATCGATTTTTGAAAAAAAATTGTGAGATTAAAAAGTTATGTGATTTTAAATTTTAAAATGACATGGTAATTTGGTAAAGAGAGGTTAGTGTGTTTTGATGGATAAAATATTTTAACCACAAATCAGTTTTATTTATGAAGATAATTTAAAAATTATCTAAAATATAGTAAAGATAAATCCAAACACAATAACTATATTCTGTGATCCCTGAAAAATAAATAATACATATGTTAATATGTATAATACTTAAGTTAGTAGCTAATGTAAATGACAATAATAGCTTGATTACTCATCCAGGACTTTCTGCACTTAAGAAACTTGAAACCAAGGGACCCAGAAAGTATGTACAAAATTTCTAGCATGAGAGATTCCCACAAATACAGCTTACAGTGCAAGCTAAATGTTAAATAGCACATGAGGAAACACCTCATGGGAGCAGACACAACAGATAATTTTAACTTTGCTCTCAAACTATCATTTAATATAAACCTGAGATGTTACAAATATATTTTCATAGAGTTTCATAATGTGCTTTGCAGAGATAAGCAATCAGGAGAGATGGTAATTTTTTCCAGCAACAAAGCATTCAAAAAGCTTGACAAGGAACAGAGACATAGGTAAGTCAGCAGTATCTGTGGCATGTTGCCGTTTAGTCACTAAGCCATGTCCAACTCCTTTGTGACCCCACGGACTGAAGCCCAGCAGACTCCTCTGTCCATGGGATTTTCCAGACAAGAATACTGGAGTGGTAGCCATTTCCTTCTTCAGGGGATCTTACAACTCAGGGATCAAACTCGTGTCTCCTGCATTGGCAGGCAAGTTTTTTACCATCGAGCCACGAGGGAAGCCCATCTGTGACATAGAACTGCATAAAATGTCAGGCCAAGTAGAAGTCAATGAGATGAGAAAGAAAACAAAGGGAGAGAGGGAAGGAAAAAAGATGGTGTTCACTTCCTTACTGCAAAGAAACAAAAGGAAACTACAGATGTAGAGACTATGAATTCTAAAAAGTACCGAAAGGATATGATAAGAAAGGCAATGTTATGTCTGTCAAAGACAACAAATGCTGCCTCTGAAAGTACTAACACAGACGCAGAGAAGAGTGAATGGGAGAGTGATAAAGACCAAATTCTCTTTAAAAATGCAAGACAAGGTTATCCACAGAGATAATACCAGATGAAGATGAATAGAAATAGAGAAAAGTCACATTTCCTTTATCATTAAAACTCTTTCAGATTGCATCAAACTATCAAACGTTTGCAATTCCTCTTCTTCTTTTATCCCACTTTCACTTTCGCAAGTTCTTGAATAAAATGAGCATTTTATTTTCCCTGGCATCACGTCATCTTCCTTATCCACCTCACCTCCTTCTCCTTTCCTTACAACTGTTATTTCTTAAAGAGATTCAGAGCCAGTCAGCTTTGCTTTAATGCAGTAAATCTTAAATTTTCTGAGTAAAAATCTGAGAGATATTAAAATGAAAGTGTAAGTTGAAGTATAATATGCTAACAGTGAGGCTGTTTTCCGTATTTTAACATTAAAGTGAAAGTTGCTCACTCATATCTGACTCTTTGCGACCCCATGGACTACACAGTCCATAGAATTCTCTAGGCCAGAATACTGGAGTGAGTAGCCAATCCCTTCTCCAGGGGTCTTCCCAACCCAGGGATTGAACCCAGATCTCCTGCATTGCAGGTGGATTCTTTACCAGCTGAGCCACAAGGGAAGCCCAAGAAGACTGGAGTGGGTAGCTTATCCATTCTCCAGCAGATCTTCCTGATGCAGGAATTGAACCAGGGTCTCCTGCATTGCAGGTAGATTCTTTACCAACTGACATTAACACAATCACAAAACAAGCAGAGGCAGACCATTCCAATAGTGTGGCTATTATGACAGATTATGACTGTTTTCTTAGTATTAGAAATAAAAGTCATCTGATACATATAGATTTGAGCATCATTACATTACATTTGGTGACCTGTCTTATGTAACACTCAAGAGGACATACTCTAACAGTTTCTGTGCTCTTAGACTCTGATAAACTGACAAGAGGAGTATTGGAGGAAATCTACCTAGAATAAGTTTGTATATTTTTAATAACTTACTGAGCTTCCCTGGTGGCTTAGATGGTAAAGAGTTATTATAATCATACATAATGGACCTGCCTCAGAGAGACCTGCTCCTCTGCCTGAAGAGATTAACATATCCTTTCCCTGAGGTTGGCCATTCCAGACGATATGGCCTTTACTCACTCAACTTCTCCCCCACTCTGCTCTATATAAGAATCTGGTATCCATCAGGCCTTCCTGGTGGCTTAGATGGTAAAGAATCTGCCTGCAATGCAGGAGACCTGGGTTTGATCCCTGGGTTGGGAAGATATCCTGGGCATGGAAATGGCAACCCACTCTACTATTCTTGCCTGGAGAATTCCATGGACAGAGGAGGCTTGTGGGGCAACAGAGTCAGACATGGCTGAGAGTCTTTCCCATCCAGACCCCAACAGGTTGGCTATTTTAATTTATTAGTCTGCCATCTTCTTGCTCAGCTGGCTTTCCCAATAAAGTTGCATTCCTTGCCTCAACACATCGTCTCTTCATTAACTGACCTGCTGTGCAGCAAGTTGACTGAGCTTGGACTCAGTAACTTTTTTTTTTCTTTTTTTTCCAGATAAACATTTATATTTTGTTAATCCTCAGCAAGGATTGTGTTTAGCTCAGAGTTATCTCATTTCAGGGAGCTTAGCCTGTCCCCCTGGAGGCCTGGGGTCTTCTAATGTTGCCTAGAAGTTGCTTTGTAAGAGTTGTTCCATATTTGATGCACTTTTAATGTATTTTTGGGGAGGCTGGTGATCTCCCTGTCTTATCTCTCCACCATCTTCTTCCCCCCCTGGACTCAGTAACATTTTTAATAGATTCCTAGATGTCTGCTCAGGGTCTTGTTGAGTAAGGACAGTAAGAGCCTCTTTTTGTTTGCACTAAAAGTTATTTTCAAAATTTAGGTTTACAGAAAACTAGTTAGAATTAGTTGTTGGATATTGTGGCTCTTAATATATATGCCTAAGTGTCCTGTTTCTCTCTGTCTTTTGGGTTGTGTTGTGCTATATCATGGACAGAAATCCCAGGGTAGAACACAGGTATATGTCTTATAAATCTGTGAAGGGGTTCAGAATAAGCTACCCCAAAATGTGACATGTTGGATTATAGGTGAAGACGTTGAAGGCCTAAAAGATACAGGAAGAGCTTTTTATCCCCACTTCAACTGCCTGAAAAAATTTTGATAGGTGGTCTGGTTCATGAAAAGTTATTGCCAGAGATAACTTTTATTTGAATGACCTATCTGTATGCCAGGGATACATCTAATTCCCAAACATGTGCTTATTTCACTGTCCTGTGAATTAGCCCTCCTCCCCTTTGTAGCCCCACAGCCTTATCCCACCCCTTAGCTCAAGATAGCACATAGGCTTCAACTGCCTGACTGCCTTTGTGTCTCATATTTTCATGGGGTCCTCATATGCAAGTATCTAATTATTTTTCTCCTGTTAATCTGTCTTATAATAAATTGACTATTAGACCACCCAAAGAACCACAAAAGGCAGAGGAAACATTTTCTTCCATAACACCTGTTGTTTGAACCTACTTCACAAGTTGGTGAGTTTGTGGGTCACCAATAATACTGGAGAACAGCAACAAAGTTCTTCTGTCTCAATTTTGTATTCCAAAAATTTGGCTTGGATCCAGAAAGAGTGTTCTTTTCGGTTTTTTGTATGCCTGGAGTGGGTTGGAGGGAGACTGTCAGATCTGTGATTGGAGGTTAGGTTGGGGCTAAAAATTTGTAGGCAGCTGGGCAGAAATGTGGGAAGCCTGGATACTCCATTTGTGGCTGTTATCTTACTGATCATTGCCAGCTCTCTGGAATTTCTTTTGAGTAAAAATAAAGGGTCTCAGCCTATAAAGACTCTAATTTCACTTCTGTTGCCTTTGCTTACTTCCTATAGCAGTGAGTGTTCTTGCTTTTTTTCCCTTGGCTATTTTTAGGTACAGGGGCTGCATTTTGGGTGCGATTTTGGAAAAAAGTATTAAATCCAAAAATAATTACTATGTTTTCTATAAACAACTGTGAAACATTGTCTGGTTCTTTAGTGTTCTATTTATCAAGTTTAAGAAATGCTTTTGGGGGAATTTCCTGGTTATCCAATGGTTAGGACTCCAAGCAGGTTCAATCCTAGGTTGGAGAACTAAGATCATACAAGTTATGTGGTGCAGGCAAAAATACTTATTAAAAAAAAAAAAGAAACTCTTTTTCCCTTTTTTTCATGTTATCTATAACTTATAAAAATTTAGTAGATTATACTTTTTTAAACAGAATTGAAACATTTTCTTTTCTCCCTGCCTGATCACTCTAGAATTCAGAAACTCTCATTAAGTATTCTTACATGGCAATATAGTTATTTGCATAAATTCAGTGAGAATCTGTTCTTGTAACAGAACATAATTGGGGAAATGGATCATATTATCAAGGCTTTAACTTGAATCCCATATTTGAGAATGATTTGCATAGAATCAGATGTGACTAGACAGTTTTAAGGAACTCAGATGGATTTTATGAGCCAATGTTTACAAAGACCTCTTGGGGAAAAACTGATCTGATACTTAGCATACAAGGATTCCAGCCTTGCAAGTGACCATGGTAATTTCCTGGGAGATTCAGGAACCTTGAGAAGAGAATAACTTATCCAAATCACTAATTACTGCATGCAAAGTATGATGATGAGTTCTTGGCATGGCTTCTAGAAGTCCAATCTAAGGCTCTCTATGAAAAGTTGCAGTAATGTAAGCTTAACCAGAAGCCTGTTTTCAGTTACTATCCTTGCCTCTGATGATGATGTGCTCTTGGAGCGTGTGCTCAGTCATGTTCAACTCTCTCTGACCCAGTGAACCATAGGTGACTGAGTTCTCTTTCCATAGGATTCTCCAGGCAAGAATACTGGAGTGAGTTGCCATTTCCTTCTCCAGGGGATCCTCCTGACTCAGGGATCGAACCCCCATCTCTTGTATCTTCTGCATTGGCAAATGGAATCTTTACTGTTGAGCCATTGCACTTACTTAAATATTTAGGACAAATTTAATAAGACTAGACTTTGTAATAAAAACTTTGTAACAAAAATCATCTTACTTTGATTATCTTTGAATAAATGAGAGGTTATAGTTGAGAGAAATTTTGTTTCAATGAAACTATAATCCACCATGTGGTTTATCAGATTTTAGGCCTGTTCACTGTCTTTGAGCTGTTTTTCACCTCTTTGTAAATTGGATCCTGCTATTTTGAGCATTTTCCCCAGTAATTTGTCAATAACTCATGTTTCCAGTTTTTCTCTCACCCTCCTGACTTGGTGTCACTGAGAACTAAAAGCTGACTGTTCAGATCTTTCTGGAGACTCTAGATTGTGCAGTAGCTGTTCCTTTTCCAAAGCCCTGCAAGCTGGACAACTTGACATAATTTCAATGGACATACATCACAATAGTTTGGAGCAGTTGGTAAGTTCACCAGAATCCCTGAAGTTTCCATTCTTTGCACCTGAAAATAACTATGATGATGACACTGAGATCTATGCTGTCATGGAGAGCACTCAGACTACAAACTGGGTAATCCACCAGATTGCCATTGCTGTCCTCTCTCCACCGT
The DNA here is from genome assembly GCF_019320065.1 of Cervus canadensis. NCBI lineage: Eukaryota > Metazoa > Chordata > Mammalia > Artiodactyla > Cervidae > Cervus > Cervus canadensis. Next base: position 76,370,821 of record NC_057392.1, read on the forward strand.
CTACAGACACATTGAGCTTACTCTTCTCAACTCTACACTCTGGACTCAGAAACTAGCCTTTATCAACTGCTCCAGTCATTGTTCTTTTCCTAAAAAACTTTTTGTTTCCATAGAAATTCTGCTCATTGGATGCTTGACTGCATCCACCATTAGAAGCATAACTTGATGTGTGCTGTGTCTCAATCTGCATCAGTGCTTCCTTAAATGAGACACAACCATTTAACTAAATTGATTTACCCATTTCCTGTACTTGTTTATTGGGATATGGAGTATTATCCTTCAGTTCAGTTCAGTTGCTCAGTTGTGTCCAACTCTTTGCAACCCCATGGACTGCAGCATTCCAGGCCTCCCTGTCCATCATCAACTCCTGAAGCTTACTCAAACTCACGTCCTTAGAGTCGGTGATGCCATCCAACCATCTCATCTTCTGTCATCCCTTTCTCCTCCTGCCTTCAATCTGTCCCAGCATCAGGGTCTTTTCAAATGAGTCTGTTCTTTGCATCAGGTGGCCAAAGTATTGGCGTTTCAGCTTCAGCATCAGTCCTTCCAATGAATATTCAGGGATGATTTCCTTTAGGATTGACTGGTTGAATCTCCTTGTTGTCCAAGGGACTCTCAAAAGTCTTCTACAACTCCACAGTTCAAAAGCATCAATTCTTCAGCACTCAGCTTTCCTTATAGTCCAACTCTTATATCCATATGGGACTACTGGAAAAACCAAAGCTTTGACTAGACAGACCTCTGTTGTCAAAGTAATGTCTCTGCTTTTTAATATGCTGTCTAGGTTGGTCATAACTTTTCTCCCAAGGAGCGAGTATCTTTTAATTTCATGGCTGCAGTCACATTCTGCAGTGATTTTGGAGCCCCAAAAATAAGGTCTGTCACCGCTTTCATTGTTTCCCCACCTATATGTCATGAACTGATGGGACCGGATGCCATGATGTTAGTTTTCTGAATATTGAGTCTTAAGCCAACTTTTTCATTCTCCTCTTTCACTTTCATCAAGAGGCTCTTTAGTTCTTCTTCGCTTTCTGCCATAAGGCTGATGTCTGAGGTTATTAATATTTCTCTTGGCAACCTTGATTCCAGCTTGTGCTTCATCCAGCCCAGCGTTTTTCATGATGTACTCTGCATGTAAGTTAAGTAAGCAGGGTGATAATATACAGCCTTGGGGAACTCCTTTCCCAGTTTGGAACCAGTCTGTTCCTTGTCCATTTATAACTGTTGCTTTCTGACCTGCATACAGATTTCTTAAAGTAGTATCCTTAGGTTTGTTCTGTTCTGCTTATTCACCTGTGTTTTAATCAATGCTCTTTCCCCTTTGGTACATTTCTTACCTCACAGTTTCTAATTGGAATCTTTTTCTACACCAATAAATATAGATTTTTTTCAAAAAGATAAAACTTCTAGAGAAGTTTCAAGTGGGGGAAATGTCAGGACCCATCTGTATTCTAGGAGTTGGAAAGATGATTGTAAAGTGAAAACATCCGAGCTGGAGAAGAGGCAGAAGAATCTTATACGAACTTCCTTTATCTGACTAAAACAGGGCCTCCTGAAATGAAACTGCCATGAACTTCCCTTGGAGGAAATTTCCCGTGAATTTAGTTATCCAGGAGACAGACTGTCCATTGCTATCTGCATTAAAAATAATAAAGTTCATGAAAACCTTCCGTACTTTCCCATGGAAGTCCTAAATTCCCCCTCTCCAGTTTTTGTTAATTCTGGAATACAGACCTTCATTTCTGGCTATTCAGTGAGCTACTTATCAAGCAACTCCTGCATGCAAAATGTATAAACTTAATTTTAACTTCTGTTAATCTGCTTATTGTCAATTAAGTTGCAAATTCCCAAACACTGGACCCAAGTAAGAATAGGTAAAATTTGTGCTCCCAACATATCTACATGTCAATGATCTCTCATGTAGTGAAAATGATATATTATTACGACAAATGTGTCTGTTAATCAATTGTACATTTAATAACTTCATTCCAATATAATTTATACAGTCTGCAAGCAAAATAAGTGTTAGGTTATAACAGATTAAATTCAGTTTGAAAATGGCAGACTAATCACAAATGGTTTATTACATGTCATTCTAAGTTTTGAATTTAAGTGACAATAAGTTATTATAAAAACTATATTAAGCTAAAACATGATGAAACCAGATAGCAGTGGGGAAAGGAGAAATCCCATTAGATATCTTGAAAGTTAAAAGGCATATATAATTGAATAGGGGAGAAATCATGACAGCAAAATCTAAGAAAAACAAGCTATGTACTGTCCTTTTCAAGAGAACTTGGGGAAACTACAGCCTCAGAATCAGCAAATACACAGCAGGAAGCTGAGGAATAATAGCATTCAGAGTAGCTGATCATTGGGCCTTTCCCCCTTTTCCATTCTTAAACCAACCATCAGGAAGGAATGGCCTTTTCCTTAAGGTCTAACACTCTGTAGAAGAAAAGACTCCTGGTTAAAGCTCTGAGACTTGAGAGAAAAGCAAAGCAGAACTAAGCTACTTCATCAACTTGCAGTAAATCCTAAAATAAAGGGAAAGCAAAAGGGTCCAGAGAAGAATGACATCAAAGGATATCATTTCACAAATCTATTTTAATTTCAAAATGATGGGTGTCACTGATTTAATTGCCCCTTGCTGTCCATGAACTCTACAGGAAGCCCTAAACTTCAAAATGCACAATCCACTTACACAAAATATACAGTCACCACCTGATACGAAAGTGAAGCTTATAAAGGAGATAACCTCTAATGACACAACTAAGAACATTGCTAGTTCCTTGTACAAATCAACATATTTTGCCCATCAAATGAAGAATTAAGGATCATGGGACCCTGAAGATTAAAAATCAATATAATGAATGTTAAGGACAAAAATAAAAAGTGGAATAAGTGACACTAAGAGACACAGAAACACCTCAGGATACAAAGGTAAAATCAAAGTGTTAGCTGCTCAGTCGTGTCTGACTTTTTGTGACCCTATGTAACCCTTTGTGACCCTACGGTAGCACACCAGGTTTCTCTGTTCATGGAATTCTCCAGGCCAAGAATACTGGAGTGGGTAGCCATTCCTTTCTCCAGGGGATCTTCTTGACCCAGGGATTGAACCTGGGTTTCCTTCATTGCAGGCAGATTCTTTACCATCTGAACCACCAGGGAAGCCCCAAAGGTAACATAAAGAATTCTAATTATTACCACTCAGTAAGATTTAAGATAAATTCATAAAACAAGGAAATGAATAATGGGAAAGGAAAATCAGAAAGATCCTGGTGAAGAAAATTATATAAAACATGGAGATATACAAGCCAGGTAAAACATGGAGAATGCAATGTGTTCTTCAGTACAGTACTGGGCTTGAGTTTCTAAACTTTCTATACACTAGTCTGTTATGACTCTTAAGGGGTCTGAGATTAATGTATGGATTTTTGACTAGAAGAAATGCAAGTGATTTTTTTTTCTGTTAAAAAGTCTACTTCAGACTTACAAGTTATGGACAGTTTGGATCAAACTCAGCATTCTAATGCTTTCATTGCCCCTAAATCTAAACTTTTTAAATGTTCCTTGATATGGTTGTATTATGGTATTGCTTCCCTCATTAACTACTGGGTGAATAAAATCTTCTACACATGTTTATTTTATATTTGCATGATAATCATGTTTCTTAAACCTTTAACTGTTGTGGAGGTCATTTACTTTGATGCCCAAGTGGACTTAACCAATAATGTAAAAAAAAAAAAAAAAGCATTTCCAGAAGAGTGTACCTCGTGGGCTGCCAGAATACACGGGCAAGTCTTTTTTGACTCAAGAGTAAGGCACAGAACTTTATACATTTCCTGACTCTCTAGTTGTGCTTTTACTTTTTTTGCTAGTGATTTTGTGTTTTGCTTTTGTGTCTAGTTTGTGAGCTGATAAGTTTTTTCCATTGAGACCTGTGGTAATTGGGAATGTGAGTTTATGGTTTGCCCATTTGAAACTCTGTCAGATGTGTGATGGTGATCTATTTATGTTGGATGATAGAGGACAAGCGTGTTTTGAGAGTTTCCTTATTTGGTTGTTATCTACTTATGAATCCAATCTCTTAAGAATGCCGTGCCCCACTGGGAAGGGAAATAGCTTTTTGATATCTACCTGGTGGGTTTTGTGTTTATAGCTTACTTCTGACCTGTGACTGATGTTCTAGAACTAAACCTGTTAAGTTCTTTATGAGTCTGTAATTCAGAAAAGAGTTTACATTTTCTGATGTAAGAGTGACATATTTTCCTACCACCAAAGGGCATTCAAATAAATTAGATGATTAGGTTTCTTAAAGTACCTCTACTCTACTTGTTTTATAAAAATAAATAAACACAAATCTGATGTTCCTAAAATTCACAGAAAATAAGGAAAGTGAGCTTCTAATACTTTAAGGATGCTAGACCTCTTAAGAAAAGAATTCTTATGGAAACTGCAATGCCAGAAACATTTAATAATCCAAATGTGTTAAAATTTTGCCAAAGATCACTGTTTTGATTGGTTTATTTATAATAAGACAGTCTATATTATTCACTGCCACATATTGTATTTGACTTTATTTCTGCTAAAATGATAAGCTGTATTAAAGTTACTAACATAATGATTAACATTAGTCTTCACCTTTTCTGTAATTTGTCCATATAGATATGAGGTTTCATGAATCTCCAGGATGATTTTCTCTATTTTGTGTTAACTTTTATCATATCCTTGAGTACTTAAAATAATGATAACAATATACAAAAACACATAAACCAAACTTTCCCCTTTGTGAAAGACTAGAATTCTTTATAATATTGTATGTTATACTGTAAACATTCCATCACTTTGATTAAATAGGTGAACTAGTAGAATTTTTTAAGCACTTACGTTTCTGACTTTATTAAAGGATCAAATTTAAAAAAAATTAAAAAAAATAATTTTGATTTTGCCTTCCCAAAATCAGATCCTCAGCTAAAAACTAAAATAAAATAACATTTTCAGGATATATTTCACAGCTAGAACTATCTTTGAGTTTTCTCAGAGGACCCCAGGAAAATCACAAAGATTTGTTATTTCTTATAAAATGAGGGTGGGTTCTAGGATGATTAGGTTTGTTTAGTAGCCTCCATGAAACATTCATCTTTCCTAGGCTAGGCTTGCTCCTTGGAAGAAAATTATGACCCACCTAGACAGTATATTAAAAAGCAGAGACTTGACTTTGCCAACACAGGTCCATCTAGTCAAAGCTATGGAAACTGCAATGTCAGAAACATTTAATAATGCAAATGTGTTAGAAACCACTACAATATTGTAAAGTAAGTAGCCTCCAATTAAAATAAATAAATTAAAAAAGGAGAATTTATTTACATTTAGAGGAAATCCCTAAAGTGATCTTAATGGCACAGTGAAAGTACCTGCTGCCCCATATGTGGGGAACTGGCCTGCCGTCTAGCACACTTGGCCAGTCACAGTGTAAGTGGGAATGGTCAAAATCCTGAGAAATCCTGTTGTAAGAAAGAGGTTGCACTTTCTCTATCAAATGTGGAATTAAAAAATTATCAAGTAATATACTAAAAAATAAAAATGAAAAAATAATAATCAAACTGTGATACAGAGACATAAATTAACATGTCTAAAGTAATGGCAGAGTTTAATTAAAATGTTTCCCTATACCGAACCTAAGGACAAAAAGGACATCATATGATTAAAAAACAAGATGAAACTATCATGATTTCTTGTGGCCTAGTAGAATAATCTTAAACACATGTAACACTAAAAAGTAGAAGAAATTTATAGTCCAAAAAATAGTGCAAAACATTTTAATGCATAACTTAGAACTTGATAGACTAGATATATTAAAAATTAAGAGGGACATAAAATATTTGAGACAAATTACATATTATAGTCAATCCAAAGCATGTCTTTTTTTCTTCCTTAACCGTGGTCCAGAAAAATATACTCCAATTACTGGAAAGAATATATATGTGAGAAGAAAGGACAAAGAATGAGATGGAGGCGGCCAGGCTTTAAATACACTTGTAACATTTTATTTTTTAATAAAAGCAATCAGAAGTAAATATGATAAAAATCTTAACATATTAAATCTAAATGATTGACATGTTAGTGACTGCAACCTTATGCTTTTTCATATTTTTGGTCTTATTATATAATTAAAATATTCATAATTCTGAAAATAATAACAACAAAAAATCTCCTGAGACAGACAAATTTTCTTCAGTGTTTCTGACAACTAAGAGAAGTTTCAGTTCTAAAACACACTGCTTTTCTTTGACAAAGTGCATCCTATTTTCCTGTTCAGGAAAGTAATTTGCATCAGTTTCTTGCAGTTGTTGCCTCTGCAGTGGTATCCTTAAGGAGACTAAGTCTTTTACTTTTTTATGCCTAGCCACACAATTCCATTTCAGTGCTTAGGGTCCCAGACTGGCTTCTCAATTTGTTGTCCTTTTTGAAAAAACAGTGTGTATGCAAGTGTGTCTGTGTATGTGTTAGACAGGGAGAGCACGTGTGCAGGGACAGAAAACAAAATTAATCATTTTTGTGTGATTCTTACATTATACATATAGTGATATAATAACTAATTTAAAGTAATTGTGATAAGTTAAAGATGTATGTTTTTAACCCATAGAAATGTATGGAAGACAAATAGATATCAATATCTCAAAAGTTATTGGAGTAGACAGAATGGAATACTGAAAGATACTCACTTAGCTCAATTAAGTCCATAAAACAAGGCAAAAGAAATAAATAGAAGTGAGAAAAACATGAGTGTTCAGTCATGTTCGACTCTTTCAATCCCATGGACTGTACCCCCCAGTCTCCTGCATCCATGGAATTTCCCAGGCAAGGGTACTGGAGTAAGTTGCCATTACCTTCTCCAAAATGTAAAACCATGGTAAGTTTAAATTCATCCATGTCAACATTACATTAAATTTAAGTGGCCTAAACCTCTGAAAGGCAGAGCTTGACAACTGAATAAAGAGTTAGACCTAACTAAATATTGTTTAGGATATTTATTATTTATTATTAGTATTTAGTATTTATTGTTCTATATCTACATCCAGATAGGTATAGAATAAAATGATTAAAAAAAATATATACTATGCAAGCACTAAGCATAAGAATCCTAGTGTGGTTAAAATAATATAAAACGAAGGAAAAGATGGTTAATGGAGATAAAGTCATTTTTATAATAATAAAAGTTCAATTCACCAAAAATAAATAGCAATTCTGAATGTTTGGTACTTAATTGCAGAATTTTAAAATATATACAACAAAATTGAACTAAACATAGAATTGAAGACAGAAAGAAACAAATTCATAATGTTAGATATTTTTAACAATTTTCTCTCAGTAGATAACACACAAAAAATAAGTAAGGATATTTAAAGTGAAAGTAAAAGTCATTCAGTTATGTCTGACTCTTTGTGACCCCATGGACTCCATAGAGTTCTCCAGGCCAGAATACTGGAATGGGTAGCCTTTCCCTTCTCCAGTGGATCTTTCCAACCCAGAGATTGAACCCAGGTCTCTTGCATTGCAGGCAGATTCTTTACCAGCTGAGCCACAAGGGAAGGATATTGAAAATGTAATCAAAACTATCAAATCACTTGACCAAAGTGTTGGAATGATAGCCTATAGAATGTTACACGCAATAGCAGAAGAACACATATTCTCTTCAAGTACAAACAGAATATGCACAAAGAGTGACCATACAGTGAACCATAAAGTAAGTCTCAATAAATTTAACAGTACTGAAGAATATAGAATATGTTCTCTGATCACAACTGAATTATTAAGAAATCAAGAATAATATGATAGGAAATACTTAGTTGTAATTTTGTAATACACTTCTAAATAAAAAGAAATCAGAAAGTTCAGAAGTAAATTAGAATTTATATTGAACTGTATGATAATGAAAACACATGACAGGAAATATAAAGGCCAGAGTAAAGAAGTAATAAGTGTGATAGAAAACAAGCAGAGATAATTAACACATCAAAATGTGGTCTATAACATTAATAAAACTGGTATATTCATGGAAAAATGAACAAGAAAAGAGAGAGAGGGAGAGAGGAGAATAAAAAGAGAGAGAGTTACTAATATTGAAAGGGAAAGAGAGACTCTCCCACATATATTGAAAAAAAGAATAATGAGATATCATTTAAAGTTCTTCTAATAAATTCAGGAACTTAGATAAAATGAACAAATACCTTGGAAAATACGGCTGAAAACCAACACAAGAAAAAAAAAACTTGAGATCCCTGTATATGTTATGGATATTAAAATTGTAATTAAGAACCTTTCTAAAAACAAAACTCTGGCCCAGATGGCTTGAGTGATGAATTTTATCAAATACATAAAGAGAAATGGCTATTACCCAAATTTTTTTCAGAAAATAGAGAAGGGACTATTTCTCAACTCATTTGTTGAGGCCAGAATAACTTAGATTTAAATTTAGCAAGGATATTTCCACAAACAGATGTTCCATGTCAATATCTTTCATAAACAAAAATGTAAAAATCCTCAAAAATGTTAATAAATCAAATCCAGCAATACATAAAATAGATAATACACCATGAGAATATAGGGCTTAATGAAGGGATCAAAATTGGTTTGAAATTCAGAAAACTAGTGTAACTTATCACATTATCAGAATAATAATTAAAAGAGACATACAATGATCTAAATAGAAGCAGAAATCTCTTTGACAAAATTCATTCACAGTTTTAAGAACTCTAGAAATTTAGGAATATAAACAAACTTCTTCAACCTGAGGACAGCACTAACAAACCTATAGCTAACATATTTCCTTATAAAATATTTCATACTGCCTCAGAAGATTGGAAACAAGACAAAATATTCATTCCCACCACTTCTATTCAATATTCAAATGGAGTTCCTAGTCAATGCAACAAGCAAGGGAAGAAAGTGATAAGATTTAGAAAGGGAAAAAGTAAAACATTTTATTCAGAGATGATAACATATATGTAGGAAATCCTAGGATAGGTAAAATAAAGTGAATTGACCAAGGTCTAAGAATTCAAGGTTAATATTAGAAAAACAATTGTATTACTACATATTAACAAGACAAAATTGGAATATAAGCATTTAAAAATACTACTTATTAACATCAAAACTATAAAAAAGAAACAAGAATCAATGCAATGAAAGTTGGTCAAAGATTCACAATGAAAGCTACAAAACTCTGCTGAGCAAAATTAAGAAAGACTTAAATACATGAACAGATATACCATGCTCATAGATTTCAAGATTTAGTATTGTTAAGATATTAATCCTTCCATGGAATAAATGAAATCTCACACCTTAAATCCTAATAGGCTCTTTTATTTCTTTTTTGGTAAACAATTACTAGCTGATTCTAAAATTTATATGAAAATACAAAGGCTTTAGAACAGCTGAAACAATCTTGGGAAAACAAAACAAAGTTGAAGGACTCACATTATCTGACTTCAAAGGCTACATTAAACAGTAAAAAAGATATTTTGGTACCAGTGTGGGAATAGACAAATTGACCAATGGAGCACAATACATATATATATATATATATAAAACACACATACTATATATATATATAAAACACAATACATATTATATATATATATATATAACTATTTATATATATAACTATATACGTATATAACTAACATAACTCAGCAATTTGACAAGGGCTCCAAGATAATACTATGCTGAAAAGATATTATTTTCATTCAATGGAACTGGAACAATTTGATGTTTGTTCAGAAAATAAAATGAATATCAGCTTAAAAGAAAAACCCAGCCTGACCTCCTGTTATGAAGAAAAACCTCCATGTTTCTATTACCATTCACACAAAACACCTCACTTCTGACACTTCCAGTCAACAAATATGTGGGGTGTTTCCCTTATAACAAGTAAGACTCCAACACTAGCCGGATGTCCTACAATTTAACTCAGTTCTGACACTAATTACCCACCCACAGGTAAGGGCTCAGTCCCACAAGATTGTTCCCCTTCTTCTAGTCCCATTCAGATACCAGTCACAAGCCCATGTTGTCGCCTGTCCTGACCAACAGACAATAGATCAGAGTTTCCGACAACCCTCTGCCTCAAGTTTGATTAGTTTTCTACAGAATCTCACAGAACTCAGAGAAACACTTACTTAGGTGTACTAGTTTACTGGGGATATGATAAAAGATACAGATGAATATCCAGGTGAAGATATACATAGGACAAGGTTTCGGAGATTCCAGAACACAGGAACTTCTGTCCTCATAGAGTTGGTTGTGTTCAACCCCCTAGTGTGGTTGTATTCACCAGCATGGATGCTCTCCAAAGTGCCTTACTATTAGTTTTTTTTTAATTTATATTTTTAAACTTTTAGTCTTATATTGGAGAATAGTTGATTAGCAATGTTGTGTTAGTTTCAGATATATAACAAAATGATTTAGTTATATATATATATATATATATATATATATATTCTTTTTCAAAACATTTTTTCATATTTAGTTGTTATATAATGATCTGAGCTCCTTGTGCTAAACAGTATGTCCCTGTTGGTTATCCAGTCTAAATAGAGCAGTGTACACAGGTGGGGAGCGGAAAGGATAATTAGGGAGTTTGGGATTGCTATATACAATTGGGATTTTATGGAGGCTTCCTCATGTAGGCTTGATCCATCATTAACTCAATTTCTAGCCCCTCTACCTTTTCTGGAGGATGAGAGCTGAAAATTCCAAGCTCCTAATAATGGTTTGGTCTTTCTAGTTTCCAGCCCCAGTCTGTGAGCCAACCAACAGAGAAGGGGATGACAGAGGATGACATGGTTGGATGGCATCACCAACTCAATGAACATGAGTTTGAGCAAGGTCTGGAAGTTGGTGAAGGACAGGGAAGCCTGGCGTGCTGAACTCCATGGAGTTGCAAAGAGTCAGACAAGACTGAGTGACTTAACTGACCTGAAATGAACTGAATATTTGGTATAATGTAATTTTGTATATACAGTTACATACTTGTCAAAACTCATCATAGTTTAATGTACAAAGGTAAACCTTACTGATTATACATTAAAAAAAAAAAAAAAAAACTCATTTAGTAGTCTGGGGATCCCAGGAAGGCAGAATATGAGAAGAGAACCTAACTGTATTTTTTTACAAATATATGAAACAAGCTCACTAAAGGAGTTGAGGAGAAAATATACTGGTCTAAGTAACTCTGAAAATAATATGTCTATAAAACTCAAGGCATAAAGACTACACATAAGCACCGCACTTTAGTTCTCATGCAGGTACTAGTTAATTTTGATACTTCTAAACATATATGGGAATTGAATAATTGAGTGGATAACAGATTGGAAACTAGGTTATTCACCATTGGGTGGGAATTTCTAGTTAATCAAGGGAGGGGCTTTCTTGGTAACTTCCCTTATAGCTCAGTTGTTAAAGAATATGCCTGCAATGAGGAGACCCCACTTCGATTCCTAGGTTGGAAAGATCAGCTGAAGAAGGTATAGGCTACCCATTCCAGTATTTTGGGGCTGCCCTGGTGGCTCAGATGGTAAAGAATCCGCCTGCAATGCGGGATCCCTGGGTTTGATCCGTGGGTTGGGTAGATCCCCTGGAGAAAGGAAAGGCTACCCACTCCAGTATTTTTGCCTGGAGAAATCCATGGACTGTATAGTCCATGGGGTCACAAACAGTCAGACATGACTGAGCAACTTTCACTCACTAAAAGGAGGGGATAGAATATCCTTTTGGTGATGGATTAGAGTTGGAGACATCCATATGAACTCATGTTTAATCAATACAGATACACATGGCTATTTATAAAAATTACATATGCAGACAGGAGGTAATACATACACATGCATTTTCTCCTTTGTCAGCTGAGAAGGCCTGAAGGCAATAACAGTACCCAAGCAAGAAACACACACACTGCCCAGGTCTTGGTTTCTAATACCATTCCACAATAACAGGAACCAAGACTCTGAAGAAATGGCTGATTCTAGGACTGAAGCTGTAAATATACAAGATGAGGGTAGAGCATGTAGTGCTAAAAAGTGAGAAGGATTCAAACCTAGCATTAATGGGGCTATGTCAAAAAGTCACAGGAACCAACTGAAAGAGCTCCCAAGTGGCAAAGTTTTCTGAACAATGAAATACAAAGAGTAGTATTGAATTATCACCCAAAGTAAAAAAAAAAAAAAAAAAGTCCCATACTGATATAAAAGAGTGAATGACTATTTCAAGAGAGACTAATAAATGCATCTTGCATGAACAATTCCAAGTTATTAGTGTAGAAATGACCCCACTGAGAAGGAGGAATATAGTTCTCCAAGCTTAGGTTTTGGCTGAGCATAATGGCTTTCCCCCAAAGGCCACAGAAGGGAAAGGGAGTGGGATAGAGAGTGATTTTACAATAGAGAAACCTACAAACTCTGGTGATAGGTGATAAACATCAACAGTGACAAATGATGCAAAAACGTGTACTCTTGACATGATATGATGAAAATGGTACATAAGCTCTAAGGTGGAACAAAGGAAATCTGAAGAGAGCATCACCTTTAGGTAATAATAATGCATCAATATTAGTTCATTAATTTTAATAAATGTGCCATAGTAATGTGAGATATTAAAATGGAAATCTGGGTACAAGTTATTCAAGAACTAGCTGTACTATCCTTTCAATTTTTCTGTAAATCTAAAACTGTTCCAAAAAATAAAATCCCTTTATAGAAATGAAAACCTGAAAGAAAAAAAAAATGTCAACTCACATTGCATCCAAAGAGTCAATCTCCTGAATACATAGAAAGGATTCCTGGACATTTATTCTTTTTTAGAAAAAGACCAACAGTCCAATTTCTAAAAATAGGCAAAGATTATGAACAGAAAAGGAAATACAAATAGGTCTTGAAAAAGTGAAAAGATGCTCAACCTAAATCCTAGTAAGAAAAATGAATATTAGCACTACAGTGAGTAAGCATTTTTTTTTTTTTTTTGTCCTACTTAGGGATAAAACCTTAATGTTTGGCAACATACTCTGTTAGGAGGGCTTTGGGGAAATAAAGACTCTCATACATTGCTGGTGGAACTACACATTAAAAATCACTAAAGAGGGTAATTTGGCAGCATCTATCAAAGTTACAAAGGCATTTACATTTTCACTCAGTAATCTGACTTCTAGGAATTTATCCTATAGATATCCTTGCAAATATTTTTCTGTCCAAGATTATTTACTGTAGAACTGGTTGGAAAAAAAAAAAAAAGTTTGGGAGCAACATAATTTTGCATTAGTAGAATACTGGATAAATAAGTTACAACTAATCTATTGAATGGTAAATCATACATTGAAAAGCATTACAATATAAAGTTTAAGAGCACAAATTGTTGAGGGAGTAGCAGGTTCAAATCCCTACTTTAGACCTTGATATTGTGAGGTTAGAGCAAGATTCATAAATCTTGGCTTCTTCATCTATAAATGAGGATGAAATAAATATGTTTCCTAGTGTGCTTTCAAAGAATATGCCATTACATAACACTTAAAACATTTAAAATAGTCCCTTGTGCATACTAATTGCCATAAAATTGTTGACTACTATTATGATTCTGCTGCAAAAAAGAACTGAAGACATTCTCTGTACTTTGAATGGTGTGACATCCAAGAGATAATGATGTTTAAAAAACTATGTGTAAGACAGTCTGTGGCCATCATTAAAGCATGAAGAGAAAAGAGAATATATATTAATTTGCACTTGTTGGCATTTACATGAAGAAAATCTAGAAGCAGGCACACACATACACAAATGTGGCTTCCTATAGGTAAATGGAAGAAGTCTTGTAGAAGCAAAGTGAGAGCATTTTTACTGTATAGCTTTTCATAGGTTTGGTTTAAAAAACAATTTGAATGCATTACCCTATTGAAAATATATTAAATTAAAAATATGTTTGTGTGCTTAGTCCTGTCCAACTCTTTGCGACCCCATAGACTGTAACATGCTAGTGTCTCTGTCCATGGGATTATCCCATCAAGAATATTGGAGTGGTTTTCCATTTCCTCCTCCAGGGGATCTTCCCCACCCAGGGATCCAACTGCACATCTCCTGTATTGACAGACAGATGCTTTACCACTGAGCCATCTGGAAATCCCTCAAAATTCAAAATAAAGGTGGTTATAAAAAAGTCATTATTTATATATAGGTATAAGCATTATGGGCTTCCCAGGTGGTGCCAGTGGTAAAGAACCTGCCTGCCATAAAGAACTCAGGTTCGATCCATAAGTCAGGAAGATTCCTGGGAGGAGGGCATGGAAACCCACTCCAATATTCTTGCCTGGAGAACCCCATGGACAGAGGAGCCTGCTGGGCTACAGTCCTTAGGCTTGCAAAGAGTCGGACAAGACTGAAGAGACTTAGCAAGAATACATGCATAACCATTATATATATGTAAATATATATAGACAGATAGTAATAAGAGGTTGAACACATAAAATGTTGTGTCTCACTGAATATTCATATCCATCCAATTATATATGTTCTGCTTTCCTCAATACACTGAAAAATTGAGACACAGAGACAAGAAATTTTCTAGCGTTACAAAAATAGGTTAGTATTCAAGTTTAAATCTTTCTAACTGGTGGTCATAACTTTTCTTCCAAGGAGCAAGCATATTTTAATTTCATGGTTACAATCACCATCTGTAGTGATTTTGGAGCCCTCCAAAAAATAAAGTCTCTCACTTTTCCCATTATTTCCCCATCTATTTGCCATGAAGTGATGGGACCGGATGCCATGATCTTAGTTTTCTGAATGTTTAGTTTTAAGCCAGCTTTTTCACTCTCCTCTTTCACTTTCATCAAGAAGCTCTTTGGTTTTTCTTCACATTCTGCTATAAGGGTGGTGTCATCTGCATATCTGAGGTTATTGATATTTCTCCCAGCACTCTTGATTCCAGCTTGTGCTTCATCCAGCCTGGCATTTCACGTGATTTACTCTACATAATATAATAAATATTAATTTACATAAATAATCAGGGTGACAATATACAGCCTTGACGTGCTCCTTTCCCAATTTGGAACCGGTCTGTTGTTCCATGTCCAGTTCTAACTGTTGCTTCTTGACCTGCATACAGATTTCTCAGGAGGCAGGTCAGGTGGTCTGGAATTCCCATCTCTTGATGAATTTTCCACATTTTGCTGTGATCTATATGGTCAAAGGCTTTGGCATAATCATAAAGCAAAAGTAGATGATGTTTTTCTGGAACTCTTGCTTTTTCAATGATCCAGCAAATGTTGGCAATTTGATCACTGGTTCTGCTGTCTTTTCTAAATCCTGCTTGAACATCTGGAAGCTCATGGTTCACGTACTATTGGAGTCTGGTTGAAGAATTTTGAGCATTACTTTGCTAGTGTGTGAGACGAATGCAATTGTGCACTATTTTGAACACTCTTTGGTATTGTGTTTCTTTGGGGTTGGAATGAAAACTAACCTTTTCCAGTCCTGTGGCCACTGCTGAGTTTTCCAGATTTGCTAGCATATTGAGTGCAGCACTTTAACAGCATTATCTTTTAGGATTTGAAATAGCTCAACTGGAATCCCATCACCTCCACTAGCTTTGTTCTTAGTGATGCCTCCTAAGGCCCACTTGACTTTGCATTCCAGGATGTCTGGCTCTAGGTGAGTGATCACACCATTGTGATTATCTGGGTCATGAAGATCTTTTTTTGGATAGTTCTTCTGTGTATTCTTGCCACCTCTTCTTAATATCTTCTGCTTCTTTTAGGTCCAAACCATTTCTGTTCTTTATTGTGCTCATTTTTGCATGAAATATTCCCTTGGTATCTCTAATTTTCTTGAAGAGAGCTCCAGTCTTTCTCTTTCTGTTGTTTTCCTCTATTTCTTTGCATTGATCCCTGAGGAAGGCTTTCTTATCTCTCCTTGTTATTCTTTGGAACTCTGCATACAATTGGGTAAATCTTTCCTATTATCCTTTGCCTTTAGCTTCTCTTCTTTTCTCAGCTATTTGTAAGGCCTCCTCAGACAACCATTTTGCTTCTTTTCATTTCTTTTTCCTGGGATGATATTGATCCCTGTCTCCTGTACAATGTCATGAACCTCTGTCCATAGTTCTTCAGGCACTCTATCAGATCTAATACCTTGAATCTATTTCTCACTTCCACTGTACAATTGTAAGGGATTTGATTTAGGTCATACCTGAATGGTCTAGTGTTTTTCCCAACTTTCTTCAATTTAACTATGAACTTGGGGATAAGGAGTTCATGATCTGAGCCACAGTCCGTTCCCAGTCCTATTTTTGCTGACCGTATAGAGCATCTTCATCTTTGGCTGCAAAGAATCAATCACATTTCGGTGCTGACGATCTGGTGATGTCCCTGTGTAGAGTCTACTCTTGTGTTGTTGGAACAGGGTGTTTGCTATGACCAGTGCATTCTCTTGGTAAAACTCCGTTAGCCCTTGCTCTGCTTCATTTTGTACTCCAAGGCCAAATTTACCTGTTATTCCAGGTATCTCTTGACTTCCTACTTTTGTATTCCAGTCCCCTATAATGAAAAGGGCATCTTTTTGAGGTGTTAGTTCTAGAAGGTCTTGTAGGTCTTCATAGAACCATTCAACTTCAGCTTCTTCATCATTACTGGTTGGGGCATAGACTTGGATTACTCTGATATTGAATGGTTTGCCTTGGAATGGAACAGAGATCATTCTGTCATTGTTGAGATTGCATCCAAGTACTGGATTTTGGACTCTTTTGTTGACTATGATGGCTACTCCATTTCTTCTAAGGGATTCTTGCCCATAGTAGTATATATAATGGTCATCTGAATTAAATTCACCCATTTCAGTCCATTTTAGTTCATTAATTCCTAAAATGTTGAAGTTCACTTTTGCCATCTCCTGTTTGACCACTTCCAATTTTCCTTGATTCATGGACCTAACATTCCAGTAGTGTAAACAAAAAATTTCTTGGGCAACAAATACTTTTCCTAGCTCTGCCCTCCCCGCAGCTTCTCTTTTCTCACCATGATAGTGGAAGTTTTGGGGTAGTAGATCCCTAAGCCTCCTTCTACCCATAATATCTTATAAACTCTGTTATATCTTTAAAATAAATTCCTTGGCACAAGTGTTCTTAGGTAGAGAACATGAAACACTAATCTATTTTAGAATATATAATGTCATGATAATGTTAAATGGTATTAAATATTAAAATTTAATATTACATATTCTATATATCTTAATTTTTACTAATTAGATTCTCAATTATTAAACAATTAAACTTTTAGTGCATATTTATAAACTGGTATGAAAATAGTCATATTTCTTAAAATGATATAAATATCTCAAATTGAATTAAACACATAATTTCAATTCTAATCAAGATTAAATGCAAATTATTAGGTATTATTAATTGCAACATTCTTGGTAGTTAATTCCAGTTGCTTTCAACTTTCTGTGAAAGTATTTATCTGTATAATTTATTTATTTTTTACTTCTACTTTCTGTAGACTATGAATTTATTCTGAAACATAGGTCACTGTTTCTCATTCAAGATGTACTTTTTAAAAATGTAGGTTCTGAGTTATAGCTCCTAAAGATTTTTGTCAATAGGATTGGGGGCAGTATTAAGAAATTTCTTTTAACAAATAACTGATGCTTGTAGTCCTCAGAACAGATTTTGAAACACTGTCATAGAATGGCTCAAACGAGGAATCAAAATCCCTCCCTCAAGCCCAGCAAACAATTGATGTAATCTTACTTCAATATATAGATTTATGATTGTATTACATGGCATTTTTGCTGATATTAAGGTGTCACAACTAAAAAAACAAAGTATTAATATTGAACTAGACATTAATATTTATCAAACTAATACCCTGGAGCATGATTGTCCCTGGCTAGGCTAACATTTGCTTAAAGAAAAGGCTTTCTATTTTTTCCTTTTATGAGAGGGAAGGTTATATCTGGTTCATTTTTTAAAGTAACGGTCACTGATTTTTGTTTTGGTTGTTATTTTTAAACTGAAAGACAGATGAGGAATCATACTGGATTGAGAGTAGTTTTTGTATTCAATAGTATAATAAATCAGATAAAAAAGACAAAGATTTCCATTTCTCAGCAGAGATACATATAACTGAGTATTTGAAACACCATAGTATATCATGTCAAATATAATCCATGAACAATAGTGATCTTCATTCATATTTTCTATCTTGTCTACTATTTGATGTAGCTGGTAGATGGTGAAATATATCTAATAATGCCAACAGCTACTGAGATATTAAAAAGAAAGCTTTGTAAAATTGAAATATATCTAGATTCTCATGGCTGTCTGCTTTTCTGCTTTAAGATTAGAGTCTTAATCTTTTCCAAGAGTTGCTGAATACCACTGTATACTAACTTTAAACTTTGAATTGTATTCCTAAGAAGAGAAAAATGAAATGACTCATATTTTAAAAATGCATTTTCAATAACTAAATTTAGCTTCCTTGATTTTATACCTATACTCTATTTAGGTTTTATGTATTCTAAATCCTTCTTTTGCCAGCAACTTCAAAACGTGAGTTGAGATTCAGAGTTGGATTAAAGAGCAATCTTAGGTGTTACATAATGTTGGAAAAAATAACTATGTGAGACTTTAGCATTATTAATTTTCAGTTTTTATTTAACTCCTATCAATTTGTAGATAGCTCCTGGCACATAGTATTCTTGAAATAATAACAATCATGATGATTTTAGTATTATTTTAATATTGTTTATGATAATATTAGGAGTACTACTTCTACAACAAAAATAACAATGCAACAACACAAAGAATTTCAACTAAAATATGACTGAGAGCAACTAAACTCTTTAATGCATTTCTGGAGAATGCACCAATGGAGTCATTTTTTAAACTATAGAGCAACACACTGTAAAATTGCTTTCTTTTTTTCTTACCCTCATAAGCAGGATGGACTTCCCAGGTGCTGTCATTGGTAAAGAACCCACCTCCCAATGCAGGAGGCACAGGAGATTCAGGTTTGATCCCTGGGTCGGGAAGATCCCTTTCTTGAGGGACACACTCCAATATTCCTGCCTGAAGAATCCCATGGATGGAGGAGCCTGGCGAGTCATGGTCCATAGGGTCACAAAGAGTCAGACATGATTAAAGAAACTTAGCCCCTATAAGCAGGATAGTCTCCTAAAATTCTCTTTTCCTCTCAAAATAACCTTCTTAGAGCATTATCCCAACCCACCTTGTTCAGACTCATTTCTCTAGCCCCTTATCCTTTTTTCTATCTGACTGCGGTAAATGGGTTCTGATTTTCTCTCACTAGTCCAGCTATTACTCTGATGTATCTAAGCCCTGAAGCTAATCAAGTAAAGATGCAACTCTCCAGCCCCCCCCCCCCCCCCCCGGCCAGTCCTTTGTGTGGTGGGGCAAGCTAACAGGAGTTCCTAGTGGTAGAGAAATGAAATGATAAAGAAGCCAGGCATTCTCCTTTGTGATCATGGGAAGGACTAAAGCATCGAGTACTCTTGTACAAAACTTTTCCTTTGCCTTCTTTTCACCAAGTCAGATCTCTGCAGTAGTCCACAAAAAGGAATAAAATGTCAGTGACAGTCAGTGATCCAGATATCCTTAGTCTGACAGCAACTCTTTTCTTCTTTTTCTCTGTGTAGGATAAGATTCCTTTCTGATAACCCAGAGGATGATGTGTGACTTTCCTTGGTTGCTTGGATCATCATGAACTCTTCTGTCTAACCTAATCAATTCCCAGGAAGCAAGCACTTGGAAGTTAGTATTCAATAACTGTCAGTCATTAGTGTTATGCCTCTGGACAAAGACAAAAGATGGAATATTTGCTACATCCTGTTCTTCATGTGTGGGTTCAACCACAAGGTGTCCCTTAGTGCCTTAGCTGAAGTCAACCCTTAAATGCCCAGCCTGTGAGAAGATTTTTTATTAGTTTCATCTATCCATTTTGGGGTCTGCAATATACCAAAGAATAGTAATTATTTGTGTGACTAGCCTTAACAGGATCTCCTCCAGGTGATATTTTGTAAACTGGAGTTGTGGGGAGAAAAAGTCATTTAACTGAATCTTGTCCAGCATATTTTTAATAATTTTAATAAAAGAGGAAATAAAAGTACACTGCATGTATTAAGTGTAGAGTTGTTTTGTTTAGTCGGTAAGTCGTGTCCAACTCTTCTACAACCCCGTGGACTATAGCCCACCAGGCTTCTCTGTCCATGGGATTTCCCAGGCAAGAATACTGGAGAGGGTTGCCATTTCCTCCTCCAGGGGGTCTTCCCAACCCAGGGATTGAACCCGTGTCTTCTGTGTCTCCTGCATTAACATGCAGATCCTTTACTACTGAGCCACCAGGGAAGATGTAGAATTTTTGAGTGAATGTTTTCTTTCAACTGTTTGGTATACGTATAATGAGTGTATGTGTACAGCGGATCCCAACAGAAAATGCATTTCTTATGTGGATCATAAGCTAAACAATATGAAAAAGGTGTAAAGGGTTTCATGACTGGTTTTGAATAATTCATGTTTTCCAGTTCAATAGAAATGTATGGCTAACCAATGGGACTTCAAAGCTATGACAAAATTTTTCACTTCTGGTTCCCTTGGTCTATTTAGACTTTTATTTTTTCTTCTGTGCTTCAATGGTTGGCTGCTCTCTCTCTCTCACCCTTTTCTCTGCCTTCTTCTCCCTCTCTTCCTCTCTCTTTTTCCATAGACTTTATTTTTTAGAACAGTTTTAGTTTCACTGCAAAATTGAGTAGAAAATACCGAAAGTTCCTTTACACCCCTCTTCCACACATGCAGAACTTCTCTCGCTATCAACATCCCGCACCAGAGTGAAGTTTTTGTTTCAATCAATGAACCTACATTGATACATCATTATCACCCAAAACTTATAGTTTACATTAGCATATACTCTTGGACATTTTATAGGTTTTAGCAAATTTATGACAGGGATCCTCACTATATTATCATACAGATTAATTTCATTGACTCAAAAATTCCCCATACTTTTCTTATTTGAGTTTCTCAGGTGGCACTAGTGGCAAATTTTCACCTGGAGGAACCCATGGTCAGAGTAGTGGGGCAGGCTAAGGTCCACAGGGTCTCAAAGAGTCGGACACGACTGAAGCGACTTAGTACACACATACTCTCCTTTTTCATCCTTTCTTCCCTTACATCCTTGGCAACCACTAGTACTTATACCATCTCCATAGTTTTGGCTTTTCCAGAATTTTATAATTGGAATCACATAGTGTGTACCTGTTCAGATTGACTTCTTCCATTTAGTAATACACATTTAAGATTCCTCGATGCATTTCATGAATTTATGGCACTGTAGGACAAGTAGACAATGAAATATTTTGTCCATTCATCTACTGAAGGACATCCTGGTTGCTTCAAAGTTTGGTAAATTATGAATAATGCTTCTATAAATATCTGTGTACAGGATTTTGTGTGAACGTGAGTTTTCAACTCATTCAACTCCTGGGTAAATGTCAAGAAACACAACTGTTGGATCATTTGGTAGGTGTATATTTATTTTGTAAGAAACCGCTAAACTCTCTTCCAAAGTGGCTGTACAATTTTTATTCCTGTAGCAATGAATGAGAATTTCTGTGGTTCTACATCCTCAACAGCATTTGGTGTTGTCAGTATCCTATGTTTTGGCCATTCTTATAGGTGTGTAGTGATAGCTCATTTTAAATTGCATTTCCCTGATGGCATATGATATGAACTATCTTTTCATATGCTTACCTGCCATATGTTTATCTTCTTTAGTAAGGTGTCTGTTTAGGTCTGTTTCCCAGTTTAAAAATTAGGTTGTTCATTTTCTTGTTGAATTTTAAGACTTCTTTGTATATGTCTGATAACAGACCTTTGGCAGATGTGTGTTTTGCATGTTTTTTCCCAGTATGCGAGTTGCCTTATACTCTTGATAGACATCTCTTCCAGTTCCCAGCAAAAATGACTTTCTCCTAGAGTAACTTTTCCAGAGACTTCTTAAGTTCTTGAAGTCGCCTAAGGGATTTTTTTCTTTTCCATTTTTTAAAAATTTGTGACTGTAAGTTGTTCAGCATTGGTGTCATTGATGTCCAAATGCTTGTAATTCTTCCAGCTATGCTCTAACCATCTGTGCCCCTCTCTTGCCAGGTCCCTCACATGCATCGGCCACTACAGAAGACCGTCCTTTCATGCTGAATACATATGCGAACATTTTCCCTTTTTCTGTTGATGCTTGGTTATGTATTCAACACATATACTTCAGGTACTCATCACTGTATTGAGTGACCTTAAGTGAAGAGTCATTAAGCCTTTTCAATTCTGTTCTTTTGATCATGAACTCCCAGTGAGAGAAAACAAGGAGTAACAGTGGGCAGTGAGAAATGAAGATTTGAAAATTTTATTTCTTGAAAAAGAGGCTTGGGAATTTTGTATGAATTTCATCACATATATTTATTATAACTTAAACTACAGGGAGAAATTTGAATACATTATCCCATCTGTTCTCAAATTACTCCAGTATATTAAAGGTTTAAACAATATGTCTAAAGTATCTGTTATATTATTTCTCTACTTTAAAAAAACTGAGTCAAAATTATCTTTATATATATGTTTTAAAATTATGTCATCTTAAAAGCTTTTTGACAGTAGGCATGGAACAAATATAAAATTTATGATATTTTACAAACTAAAGAGGTATTTTTCAGTTGTTATTTGATCATTTTTATCACATATTGGATGCTTTTAATTATTTTGGCAAATAGGGTTAACTTTATAATGAAATAATTATGATCAAAATGAATTAACCAATTCCTTTAAAAATTTATCCTAAGTAAAGTTGTTACTCTCATTGTAACTGATTTGGTCATGTGCAACTTGCATTCAATAATATTTTAACTAATAAAATTAATACAATATTGTTTGTAAATTATAATTAATAACGTTTTGAACATATTTAAATACAATGACAAGTTATGTCAAGTGAGTTTAGAAAAGATAATGGTATGTCAGTATAACATTAATTCACCTATGAATTTATATTTAAACTTTGGTGATTTTTAAATAAGAATATACTATGATAAAAATAAAATGTACTAATAAACACTATAGCCATTGAATGTTTTTGCAATATTTTAAATAATGTGTCCACAATCAGTAATAAAGAGGAAATAATAAACCTAAGACACATTTTATTTCTCAAATGTGTTTTCTACCGTAGTTGTTTAAAATAATACTGAAAAAGGAACCCAAAGACACAGAAGTGTACTGAAATTGTTTTTATTTCCCATAAAACTGGCATTCTTTAACTGTGATCAGGGAAAGTAAATCCCAGTCTTAAAATGTGCTATCTTGGTTAAAGCTCTTCCGCATTTTGATCTGGCTCAATTTAACTATTTAGCTGTTTGGAGATAAAAGCTCTGTTCACTTTATATGTTCCTAAGAAATAAAGTTTATTATTTGCTACTGCATAAACAGCAAAAAAGAGATTTACCATGTACTGCACAAGGAATTAGACAAGTTCCATATGTAGGGTACAGTTAGGTGTAGTAAATCATACTATACATATGTTAATCAATGCCCTTAAATGTTATTCTGGAGGGTCAAGACTTAAACCAGCATGTAGAACCTTCCAATGTATCTTCTAAAACAAATCTTCCAGATTTCAATCCTTTAGCTAGTGATTGACTTTATGTCATACAGTGATAGGGGCCATTAAATCACCCAAGAGGAAAGGAGAAATTAAAAACCAAAACATCTATTTAAAAACTCTTATATAGTGATTACCTTGCCTTTTTTCAAATTAAACATAATGACTTTATGCCATCAGTAAGATATCTACTTTTTCCTACAATATCAGCGTTATAATGCCAAGAATAACCTGAGCATATCAAGAATTATGTGAAATTTGGATGCTTTTTTTCCCATAATTTCAGCTGAATTAAATGAGCTTCTCTTAAAACATCTTAGATCTTTCAGTTATCACTAGTGTTTTTTTTTCTTTTTTAAAAATATTTATTTATTTTTAATTGATGATTACCTTGCAATATTGGTTTGATTTCTTTCATACATCAACATAAATTAACCATAGGTATACATATGTCCTGTCGCTCTTGAATCTCCCTCCCACCTCCTGGTCACTCCCATCCCTCTATGTTAGTACAGAGCCCCAGTTTGAGGTCCCTGAGTCCTACAGCTAATTCCCATTGGCTGTCAATTTACATATGTTAGTGTATATGCATTCATGCAACTCTCCATTTGTCTCACCCTCTCCCTCTTCTCCCCTACCCTTGTCCATAAATCTGAGAGTCTATTAAACATAATATCTTCCTTTGAGACAAGGATGATGATTTGCTATAAATGCCAAAAGTGATTAGGAAATTGGTGAATAATGATCAATAATGGAATGCTCCATTTAAAAATATGAATATGACTTAACAGTAGTTAATAACATAATAAATACTAGGCTACAAGACCTATCACCAATAAAAAGCCTCAAAATAAATAACTGAACTTAAGAAAATATTACAACAAAACAATAAGTTAGAGAAATGGGAATAAAAGATAAAAAGACTACTTTGTACATGTCATATTCTATACACATTTATAAAGTGATTTTCTAAATCCACAAATAGTAATCAAGGAAAAGCAAAGGGTATAGTGGATACAAATATTTAGGCTACACACTGTGCTATCAGAGAGAATAAAAAGTAAAATATCTGATATTTCTCATTTTCCAGATAAAGAAATGGAGCTCCTAAGAAGGTGATTATCTTCAGGATGATAGTGCATGTGTTTAATAAGGTAGATTCTATAGTCAAATAAGCTGCTTTTAAATCCAAGATCCTCAGTTTATGAGCTGAGAAACTATTGGTAGATTTTTAAAATTTCTTTAAGTTTATTTCCTCATCTGTAAAATGATAGGTAATAATACTATTTTTTTACATTGGAATGCAAAATAAAATAAAATTATTAAGGGAAAATACTTCAGACACTGTCTGGCCAGTTTTACTTGTTTAGAAAAGATTAGCTGTAGTAATAGTAATTAATATTAGGAATTAATTTATCACTATTATTATCAGTACAAGAGTCAAGTTCTCTTAATGCCAAAGCTGTTAAATTAGTAACTCAGTTTCAACTTTGGAATTAGTCTCAGTGGATACTTCCCATGGTTAAAAAATCAGGGGAAATGCTTTCAATTTGTCACCATTAAGGATAATGTTTGCTGTGGGTTTGTCATATATAGCTTATATTATGTTGAGGTATGTTCCTTCTATTCCTGCTTTCTGGAGAGTTTTTATCATAAATGGATGTTGAATTTTTTCAAAGGCTTTTTCTGCATCTATTGAGATAATCATATGGTTTTTATCTTTCAATTTGTTAATGTGGTGTATTACATTGATTTGCAGATATTAAAGAATCCTTGCATTCCTGGGATAAAGCCCACTTGGTCATGATGTATGATCTTTTTAATATGTTGTGGGATTCTATTTGTTAGAATTCTGTTAAGGAATTTTGCATCTATATCATCAGTGATATTGGCCTGTAGTTTTCTTTTTTTGTGGCATCTTTGTCTGGTTTTGGAATTAGGGTGATGGTGGACTCATAGAATGAGTTTGGAAGTTTGCCTTCTTCTGCAATTTTCTGGAAGAGTTTGAGTAAGATAGGTGTTAGCTCTTCTCTAAACTTTTGGTAGAATTCAGCTGTGAAGCTGAAAAGTCCTGGGCTTTTGTTTGCTGGAAGAATTCTGATTACAGTTTCGATTTCCATGCTTGTGATGGGTCTGTTAAGATCTTCTATTTCTTCCTGGTTCAGTTTTGGAAGGTTATACTTTTAAAAGTATTTCCCCTAAAATCAGGGACAAGACAAGGGTGCCCACTCTCACCACTACTATTCAACATAGTGTTGGAAGTTTTGGCCACAGCAATCAGAGCAGAAAAAGAAATAAAAGGAATCCAGATAGAAAAAGAAGAAGTGAAACTCTCACTGTTTGCAGATGACATGATCCTCTACATAGAAAATCCTGAAGACTCTATCAGAAAGTTACTAGAGCTAATCAATGAATATAGTAAAGTTGCAGGATATAAAATTAACACAGAGAAATCCCTTGCATTCCTATACACTAACAAAGAGAAAACAGAGAAATTAAGGAAACAATACCATTCACCATTGCAACAAAAAGAATAAAATACTTAGGAGTATATCTACCTAAAGAAACAAAAGACCTATACATAGAAAACTATAAAACACTGATGAAAGAAATCAAAGAGGACACAAACAGATGGAGAAATATACCATGTTCATGGATTGGAAGAATCAATATTGTGAAAATGAGTATACAACCCAAAGCAACCTATAGATTCAATGCAATCTCTATCAAGCTACCAACGGTATTTTTCACAGAACTGGAACAAATAATTTCACAATTTGTATGGAAATACAAAAAACCTCGAATAGCCAAAGCATTCTTGAGAAAAAAGAATGGAACTGGAGGGATCAACCTGTCTGATTCAGGCTCTACTACAAAGCCACAGTCATCAAGACAGTATGGTACTGGCACAAAGACAGACATATAGATCAATGGAACAAAACAGAAAGCCCAGAGATAAATCCACGAACCTATGGACACCTTATCTTTGACAAATGAGGCAAGAAAATACAATGGAAAAAAGACAACCTCTTTAACAAGTGGTGCTGGGAAAACTGGTCAACCACTTGTAAAAGAATGAAACTAGAACACTTTCTAACACCATACACAAAAACAAACTCAAAATGCATTAAAGATCTAAATGTAAGACCAGAAACTATAAAACTCCTAGAGGAGAACATAGGCAAAACACTCTCTGACATAAATCACAGCAGGATCCTCTCTGACCCACATCCCAGAGTATTGGAAATAAAAGCAAAAATAAACAAATGGGACCTAATGAAACTTAAAAGCTTTTGCACAACAAAGGAAACTATAAGCAAGGTGAAAAGACAGCCCTCAGATTGGGAGAAAATAATAGCAAATGAAGAAACAGATACAGGATTAATCTCAAAAATATACAAGCAACTCCTGCAGCTCAATTCCAGAAAAATAAATGACACAATCAAAAAATGGACCAAAGTACTAAACAGACATTTCTTAAAGAAGACATACAGAAGGCTAACAAACACATGAAAAGATGCTCAACATCACTCATTATTAGAGAAATGCAAATCAAAACCACAATGAGGTACCATTACACGCCAGTCAGAATGGCTGCTATCAAAATGTCTACAAACAGTAAATGCTGGAGAGGGTGTGAAGAAAAGGGAATCCTCTTACACTGTTGGTGGGAATGCAAACTAGTACAGCCACTATGGAGAACAGTGTGGAGATTCCTTAAAAAACTGGAAATAGAACTGCCATATGACCCAGCAATCCCACTTCTGGGCATACACACCGAGGAAACCAGATCTGAAAGAGACACAGGTACCACAATGTTCATCGCAGCACTGTTTATAATAGCCAGGACATGGAAGCAACCTAGATGCCCATCAGTAGACGAATGGATAAGGAAGCTGTGGTACATATACACTATGGAATATTACTCAGCCATTAAAAATAATTCATTTGAATCAGTTTTAATGAGATGGATGAAACTGGAGCTCATCATACAGAGTGAAGTAAGCCAGAAAGATAAAGACCAATACAGTATACTATCACATATATATGGAATTTTAAAAGATGGTAATGATAACCCTATATGCAAAACAGAAAAAGAGACACAGATGTACAGAACAGACTTTTGGACTCTGTGGGAGAAGCCGAGGGTGGGATGTTCTGAGAGAACAGCATTGAAACAAGTATAATATCAAGAGTGAAACAGATCACCAGCCCAAGCTGGATGCATGAGACAAGTGCTCAGGGCTGGTACACTGGGAAGACCCAGAGGAATCGGGTGGAAAGGGAGGTGGGAGGGGGGATCGGGATGGGGAACACATGTAAATCCATGGCTGATTCATGTCAATGTATGGCAAAAACCACTACAATATTGTAAAGTAATTAGCCTCCAACTAATAAAAATAAATGGAAAAAAAAAATCAGGAAAGCCTGGCGCGCTGCAGTCCATGGTGTCACAAAGTGTCAGACACGACTGAGCAGCTGAACTAACTGAACTGATGGTCCCTTCATATGTTAATAAAATTGTTACGTATTTTTTCATCCTTCTCTGATTCTGGTAAACTGGATATTTCAAGGTCTCATATCTTAACAATTGTAGCCAGCATTTGAAATGTTGATGCAGTCAGTCTGCCTATTTTTATTAGACAGATCAAGTTGTTTCAATTAAGTAACCCATGCAATAATAACACAACCCAGGAGGATCAATGGAGCTCTTCTTCAAGTAAGTTCAAATGCACTTATTATATTTATATAAAATTCAAGTATATATTATTCTTAAAAAAATGAATACATCTAATAAATATAGGTAGATAGGGATGGATGGATAGGTAGGGATAGATGGACAGACAAGCAGATATTAGATGAATGGATAAAGAAATACAGATGGACTCCATCCAAATTCTGATTTATCCATGTTTACAAGGACAAGGCTACAAGTGCTGCTGAAGTCTTCATACCTCCACTAGCACCACTAAGAGATTTTATATATATATTATATATATATATATATGGAAATATCTTAATGGAAGATACTTTTTGAAAGAACCACTATTGTAAACAGTAGGGTGTAGAAGAATTTATTTTCAAATAGATAATATAATGGATATTTTTGAAATTCACAATTTATGAGCATAGGGATGTTAAAATTTTAGACAAAAGATACTTAAAAATTTTAATTTCTAAGAAGAAAGACTAGATTCTGTGATTACAGTCTTTTATTTCACATATTTAAATTAGACGTATTTACTATTAAATTTTGGTATTTCTAGAGTTGGACAATAAAGAAATCTGAGCACCGAAGAATTGATGCTTTTGAACTGTGGTGCTGGAGAAGACTCTTGAGAGTCCCTTGAACTGCAAGGCGATCCAACCAGTCCATCCTAAAGGAGATCAGTCCTGGGTGTTCATTGGAAGGACTGATGTTGAAGCTGAAACTCCAATACTTTGGCCACCTGATGCGAAGAGCCGACTCATTTGAAAAGACCC
This sequence comes from Cervus canadensis, assembly GCF_019320065.1. Taxonomy (NCBI): domain Eukaryota; kingdom Metazoa; phylum Chordata; class Mammalia; order Artiodactyla; family Cervidae; genus Cervus; species Cervus canadensis. The sequence goes on from NC_057392.1 coordinate 76,400,006, forward strand.
TGATGCTGGGAAAGATTGAGGGCAGGAGGAGAAGGGGACGACAGAGGATGAGATGGTTGGATGGCATCACCGACTCAATGGACATGGGTTTGGGTGGACTCCAGGAGTTGGTGATGGACAGGGAGGCCTGGCGGGCTGTGGTTCTTGGGGTCGCAAAGAGTTGGACATGACTGAAGGACTGAACTGAACTGAACTGAAACTCTGAAGTTTTAATACAGAATGTAAAGATTCATATATCATTTATATGACATATTTGAAGTTTATATCAACAATTATACAAATGCCTTTTACATGTATACTACGCAACATTATGCATGCAGTGTGATATTTATGGAATATAATAGCAATTGATATTTAATGCCAACTCCTTGCAACCCTATGGACTTCTGCCCACCAGGCTCATATGTCCATGGAATTCTCCAGGCAAGAGTATACTGGAATACCGGAATAAGTTGCCATTCCCTTCTTCAGTACATACATATACATATGTCTTTAAGTGTTGTGTATATGTACATATGTATGTACATGTTTATGTGTATATATGCATATGTGTCTGTTTGTATATATCTCCATTAACTTTAATGGGAAAAAGAAGATATTTTCCATCTCAACCCAATATACACAATAATTTTTCAGTAATAAAAATATATTAATTGAACAGTGGAAACATACTTAGCATAAGTAATAAACAATAGTTTGAAAACAAATAATATAGTTTGTACATAAAATACGATTTACTGAGGAAGGAGAAAAGATTTTATAGGGACAGTGGCTGGTGAAGAAGGATTGTAAAGGACTCATCTTTAAAAGGTGATGGAGAGTCAGGTGATCTACTTCTAACTATCATTTATTGTCAGAACCAGACATAATTTATAATAATAGAGATAAAAATGACATCACTTGTTTCTTCTATTTTGCTTGTGAAAAATTTACTCATAGTTAAATTTTCAGCTCTCAGCTTCCTGTTAATAAACATTACAGAAAAGCAATATAAAATATAATTCTAAATAATCACAAAGGCAAACATCTGTCAGGCATGTAAATGACACATTCACCAACATTATTGTAACTGTGTGTGGACAATATGCTGGCTATACATTTTGTTTCATTTCTACTATTGTCTTGGGAAGAATAGAATAAGCCTGATTGTGAATTCAATGTAAATTTTTCCCAAGTAAAGATTATGAAGGAAAAAAGAAAAGACAAACAAAAACTACTGAAACAAAACAAAATATTCGTAGCTCCAGGGGGTTTTTGATTCAACACAGATGTCTCTTGGGGAATGAATCACCCAGTGCTTTGCAGTAATAGTTTGACATATGCTCTAAGCAGACTGGTATACAATTTTAAAAATTGTTCATACTGCTATTACACCTGTATTGACAGACAAAAGAGAAATTTAAATAAGTGGTAATTTAGTATAAAGAATATACTACGTGTGTAGCAATTATACTGAAAGACAAAGGAGGTTTTTGCTGTTTGACATCCTTTCTCTGACCTTAGCAGTGTGCATAATGAGATGGTTAGCTAGGGAATAATAAAAGATCTGGAAGAGATAAAGAATCTGCTCCAGGAATAAAGCTCACTTTACTCAAGCAATTTCTTCAACTGGCCAGTATAGGAAAGAAGATGGGTGATGCATAAAACAAAAAAGAATTAAGTAGCTTATTCAAGGTTGTATAGCTAATGGAGAGTAAATCTGAAACCTGAATCCTCCCTTCAGTAAGTTTTCTCCTTCAGAAAAAAAAAAAAAAAGGAGGGGGGCTGTGGTATATGTTTATGATTCTTGAACCTATGAAATTGTTTGTGCACACGCGTACACAAATGGGCTTACCAGGTGGCTCCGTTGGTAAAGAATCCACCTGCGATGCAGGAGATTGGGGTTCAGTTTCTGGGTCAGGAAAATCCTCTGGAGTAGGAAATGGCAACCAACTCCAGTATTCTTGCCTGGGAAATTCCATGGAAAGAAGAGCCTGGCAGGCTGCAGCCCATGGCATTGCAAAAAGGCAGATATAACTCAGCAACTAAACCCTACACAAATTCACACACCTCAGCTGAACAATGAAAATATATTAACATAAATAGTAAAAAAGTTTAGAAATAAATTTATATAAATTTTCATCCTACTATTACATATTCCTGAGACTTAGAAATATTAGTTAGCTTCCCCAATGTCACTAAATTAATAATTAGCTGACATGTTTGAATACAGCTATTTCTAATTCCAAAGCCAATGATTCATATCTTCCTATATTTCTTTAGACCACAAAAATATAAACAATTGGTGAGCTTATAATATAAAATCATATTTCTTCAATTAATCAACTATTTTAATATAAAAAATTGGAGGTCAGAAGAGTTGTTTTGCTATTCTAAACTTTGTTGATATGTGCTTTTCTACTAGTTAGAGTGTCCTTGGAAAGTGCAGAGAATTTGACAAGAAAAAGAAGCTGAAAATCAGGAGAGAGATTATTAAATGTATGGAGAAAGCCTCATTCCGCTTCTCCCTATTGATATTCCTTTTCATATCTCAGTGAAAGCATGAACAACTCTAGATAAGTTTCCCTTCCTCTAATAAAACTAAAGTAAGACATTACAGAAAAGTTAAGAGTTCAAAGTTTATAACAGTGCTAAATCATTTAAATTATTTCTGCTGTGCATAGCACCAAAATCTTTGGAAATTTATTATTTTCATATCCATTTTTTTTCCTCCTCATTAAGAGAATTTTAAAACTCAATACCTTGGAGAGGTTTTTCAATCAATTTTATCAACTGCAAAAAAAAAAAAAAGAACACAAGGTCATTTACTTACATTTATATTTTTAATGAGTGATTGTTGGAAAAAGATCAAATATTATCTAAATTTTTTTCCATATGTTTCAAAAGCAAACTTATAAATGTATACCAGTAGATATTGTACAAACTTTGTAAGAGGCAATTTATTTGTTTCATTAAAAAGTTAGAAAAAGAAAGAGAGCAAGAGGGAAAGTATTTAGCCTAGTGATTTTTCTTACATGAATTTATCCTCAGGAAGTAATCAGAAAATCCACAAGAATTTCTAATGATATTTATCACAGTGATATATAATAGTAAAAAGGGAGGAAATTTAGAAATAGTATAAATAACTCATAATTCATTAAAATACATACTAATAATGAAAGATGCTAAACATAACAATATATGTAATACAAACTATATTTTTGTATAAATAATACAAAATAATTGCAGATATGGGATAAAGAAAAAGACATAAAAAAACAGTACTAGAAAATATATTCAAGATGAGGGTCTTTAAAATAAAGTAAGACACAATAGAGAAAGATTCACAATTATAATTAAGAAAAATGAGAAAATTAAATAAATTTAAGAAATAGACACAGGATCATGAGATATACAAAGGATACTTTTAAGTTATAAAAATACACAATTAGAGTAATTTTGAAAATTCAGATGCTACTTAAACTTTTCATGGTATAGAATGCATGAAAACCAGCTCAATCCATTACCAAACATTACAAATACAGTTTTTTTTTAAAAAAAAAATATTTATGACTCTGCAACAGATTTAAAAAACAGCAAATAGAAAGCTATCAACTGAATTATACATGCATGCTCAGTTGCTCAGTCTTGTCCAACTATTTGTGACCATATGGAATATAGCCGGCCAGGCTCCTCTGTTCATGGAATTTTCAAGGCAAGAATATTGGAGTGGGTTGTCATTGTTCTGACTCTTCTCTGCCTCCTCAGTGTTGCATGTATCTTCCCTTAATCTTCATGGTAATTGCATGCTTTGACAATTCAGTGTACATCAAACACACTAATAAGATATTTTGTGTAGGTACAAGAGATCCAGACTCTAAGTTCGGTCAGTTAGCATTTGATACAACTGTTTATTGCCGGGCACTTCCTTAGGCATCCTAAGAATGTTTAGCACCACTGAACTCCTGCACTGACAAAATGACAGAAGCACTCCCACCGTAACTGTGATCACTAAAATACATATTTCTCCCACATGTTTCTAAAATGATGGATAGAGTAATACCCTTGTGATACACTGATATAAACAGTTTGAATAACAAAGTTAATAAACTTGATCTAAAGGATGTACTTAGTACATCATACAAAATAGGTAGAAAGTACATATTTTAAAAAATACATATATATTGTGCATTCTCAGAGCTATTCATGTGAAGTAATGGTTTTAGAAAATTTGAAGAATCTTTTCACTGTTTTGTGTGGTTATGCCTGAGCATTTCCATTAATATAATTTTTGTTACAATGGTTTGGCTCAAAAAGGAAAGTGTGAGACAAGGGTTTACAAAATAGTTTATTTTGGAAAATGATTTTCAAAGGATTTGGGTAGGGCACTGGGAAAAGTAAAAAGAAAAAGAGGGAAACCCAATCCCAGGATGGTCATTGAGTAAACACCTGGGCTCAATTCAACTGGGGACTTGCTGAGGAGTCACCTAGGAACTGAATAACTATATACTTACTAGCTGTCCTGTTGTCCTTATTGGTCAAGACCCCTTTTTATCCTGAGGAGTGTGAACTCTTCTACTTCAAAGTTCATGCATGTGTTAGAATGACTGAGTGAGTTTTAGCATCTGACATTCCCCAAATACGTTTTGTATGTTTACATTTGTATGCAGATCCTCAGAGGCTCCTGAGGTCGCCCTGTAACTTAACACTTGAGGTGCCTGTGCTTGACCTTGACTCTTCCCACACTCATGCCCAGGGGGCTGAGGGGTCTAGAGGACAGCAGCCATCACTGGGCAGGGCCAAGAAGTGGACAGCCAAGAACTTCTCCCAAGAAGGCAGATGCACATGTTAGCCAAGGCGTTAAGCACCGAGGTCACGCTGCATTGTCCTGTCAGACTTTACACAAGACATGTTCAGAAATAAAATTATTCACGAATTTCAAAATGACAACTGAGCATGCGCACACCTCTGAATGTGGTGCTTAGAGTGACTGCACTGGCTGTAACCTCATGGATCAGACTCTGAAATCAGTTCTTACACAGTTGTGGAAGATGAAGAAAACATATATGGAAAAAGGGGAGGATATGCATGAGTGGCAGCGAGGGATATATGGAACATCTCAGTAACTTCTACTCAATTTTGCTGTGAACCTAAACCTTCTCTAAAAAGAATTAACATCTTTTGACGTATATATATATATTTAAAAAAAGGTCCATGGAAAGCTGTTACCTTTGCAAATTGCAATGGGCTTGAAGTCACTGTACATCTGCATGGGTGGCAACTGGAAAGATAATAGGTGGACATGAAGGAGGAGAGAGGCTCATCTAGAACTAGGTGGATAAACAGGAATACACAAGGACAATATGGAATCTATCTCTGTCTCTCCCAGTTTCAGTCTTGTATAGCAGAAACCAGTGCCCTTAGCTGCATGCATCTGGCTCAGGAGTCAGAGAAACTGGAGGATGAAATACAGACGGTGAAAGAGCACAGAGCCCAATAAAGTGAGCAAGTAAATCAAGAAAACTACATGCAGGCAGCAATGGTGCCTGGTACTTAATGCTGACCTTAAGAGCATAATGGTAGATACCTAATCTTCTCTTTTAAAGTCCACACAAATTTTTCCCATGGCCTTCTCTTACATGGAACCAGAAAGGGAAGGAAGTTCTGGGAAATGTAGTTTCAGCTTAAATTGACAACATAAAATTACCACACAATATTATATTAACACTCTCAGAGAATTGGCCAAGAGAGAACACTCCTTAACTTGTTTTCAAACTTAAACAAACATAGTAGAAGAAAAAAATTTACAAATGAATTTTACCCATGAATATTGAAGCAAGGAAACTACAGAAAATATTACTAAACCAAAGGACAATATATAAAAGATATCTTGTTGAATTTGTATCATGAATATAGTCTTATTTCAATATTAGAAAAGTAGTCAACCATTTAAGCATGGTAAAACAGAAAAAATACATCTTTCAAAAAGAATATTTACTCAAAAAAAGAAAAAAAATAAACATTTTAACTAAAATGATATATAAATTTATTCAACCTGGAGTGCATATATTTCTTAAGTGAAATATCAAATGTTTCTAAGTTTTTTAGAATGTTCTATTTTTACCTTGGGAGATTAGTACAAGAATATTCATTTTATTAGTATGATTTAAACTGTATGTGTATATATTTTAATCTTCCATGTATTATAGCAAAAAATAAATAAATAAAAGAGAAAACAAAAGATGAGAGGCCTAGAAGATTCATCTATGAGGCCTAATGTCTGAGTTAGTAAAGTTCTAGAAAAGACTGGAAAATAGAAAGTGAAAGAAATTATCAAGGAAGTAACAGAATAAACTATCCAAGAAATATCTAGCTTGATAGGTCACACAGTAAGTACATCACATCACTATGTTTCAGAATGGGATTCAGAATGACAGATTTTTCACTAGCCACACTGACTAAAAGCTACTAAAGCTATGAGGGAACAAATAATTTTCAATATCTAACTAAAACTTAAATTTTAAGGTAGAATAAAGGTTTAATAAAAACATAAAATACAATCAGACACAGGAACTCATGAAAATACCCTCCTTAGTGTGGACTTAAAGATATGCACAGAGGAAATAAGGGATTATCAATCAACCAATCAACCAGTGAATCAAATCAAGATATAAAATTCAGGAAATAATAGATCCTGTCAAGGAAAAAGGTGAGATATAAAAGATGGTGACAGAAGAACCACCTCAGAGTATAGTTAGAAAATGAAGGCAAGAAGGAAAGAGTTTATGAACAGTTGGAGAAATTAATGAATAGGTAATCTAATTAAATATTTCAAATAATCAAGTCTATAATTTTATTTAATCAAGTCTATTTAAAGAGAATATTATACAAGTGAAACCTGATGCAAGAAACAGTATACAGAAAAAGAAATGCTCTTATAGTAAACTCCTTAGATTGGAGATAGCCTGCATTGGCATTGTTGTGAAAACTGAAAAATGATTTAATGAATATTGAGAAAATATGGTACACCACTAAATCTGCAGCCATCAGGGCAGTGCATTAATAAAGAATTTTAATCTATGAATTAAAAATAATAGTAAATGCTAACAAAATGCATCTATTAAATATATGTATTTAAATACCAGGGAATAAGTAAAAGAATTAAACCCATTGCCTATGGAGGGGAGAATTATTGGAGGAAAGTTAAAACTTAAGACTATACATTTTTAAATTAAGATTTACAATATTGTCAAAATTAAGATTTTTAATATTAAAACAGTTGGATATTACTTTGTTTCTAAAAACAAATCACAAATATATGCCTAAAGATAGAGAAACAACTTTTAGGTTTAAAATAGCCAACTCAACACATTGAGATGTTTTCATTCTACAATGAAGCAAAATCAAGAAAGTTCTTAAAATCGTTTAATACATAGCTAATCTCAAAATGTTTCGTTGTACTAGGAATAGACATCTCTAGTGGAAGGAATCATCCAGGAAGCCATTACCAAAGCAGGGCTGGACACCAGTTCCCTACAAGACAAGTGCTGAATCTCAATGTGGAAGAAAGGTAATGGGCCAACCCAAGCACTCAGATTTGCGATATTATAATCTTACTCTCAGACATACATCTCTAAGCTTCACATATATGAATTTCACAGTACCCAGAGTACTGTAGGGATTGGATGTCTTCTGGACTGCAAATATGTTTATTGTATTTCCATACATTGAAGTTTTTATTTATTGCTACAACAAATGCACACACCTTGGCTAGACATGTCCTGGGCCCTGCCTATGTCTCCAGTCATAGTATTTATCATGACTCCCCTCATGACCTGCATTCTGCCCATTGCCAGTGGCATACAGTTCTCTAACTGTCACATGGTCTGATTCTTTGTCCATTCTAAGTCCCTTTATTTAGAATGGTATCTTTTCATATTGCTTTTCAATACACCAATCCCTTTCTCTACTGTGCTCACTTATCTTTTAAGACATATCTAGTGTTGCTTTCTCTATGAAGTATTTCCTAACCTTATATATTAAATTAATGGCCTTTTCTTTTAATCCTTTATTGAGTCTTACACTGGTATCTAACAGAAAACCAGGTGGTAACTTGATAAGCTAGTTTTTATAGTCATCTTTACTTCTCATTACTGGTCTAGAAGTTCCTTGAAAGCAAATATATCTTGATCTCTTTCTACATCCATAGTACTACAAACAACAGCTTATATATAACAGGTACTTATTAACTATTTAAGTAAATCAATGTGTGATGAGTAAATGAATGAAAAATAAATGACCCTTTAAAATATCTTCTGCAGGTTTGAAAGTTGCCAACCTGTCAGTATGATAACACAGGCTGAGATTATCACTGCTTTTGACTTAGGTTTAAAACTTTCTAAGCACATTTGGGCAAATGAGACTGTTCTATATCTCAACAGGAAAATGATTGAAAGAGCAAACTTAGTAAAAGTGATTGTGCTTGATGTAACTGAATTACTGAATCAAAAAAGGCAACTGCTAAATGTTTAAATGTTTCTTCTACATGAATCCAATTTCAGTGATAAGTTGATGATAATTTATGGGAAAAACACAAGATAAAATTTCAAACTAAGAATTCATATTCAATATTTTCTCCATTACATATGTATTCATTTTCACTGGTTATAAAAATGCATAATTCCCTTCACCCTTGGTAAAAGAAGTGTGGCTTTTAAGTAAAAACAATTAAAAATCATTTTACTGATGTATAAATTCTTAAGCATATAATGAAAATAAATATAATTATCTTATTTTGATTCGCTCTCTTTGGTACCTGAGTAAGTCTGTGGATATTTCATTTTATTATATTTTCATTGAATTTATTTAAAATTTTTGAAAGTTCAACCATTCAAATTGCCTGTAACTATTTTAAAACATCAAGCAGAAGGGTTCTAGGAAGATAGAGGAGTAGGAAGTACCAGGAAATAGTTTCTCAATGTAGGCAAAAATTACACTGGCAAAAGCTGTCTGATATAATGATTTTGGAATTCTGTAGTCTACTGAAGGTTTGCAACATCTAGGGAAAAGCTTGAGTGGTAAATTGGCTAATTTCAGCTAATTTCAACTCTTAGCACAGTAGCAGCTAAGGGTACCCTCCCCACCCTCCTCCACACACACACCATGGTAGGTATTGCTGCTGTGTGTAGTATTGTATAAATATTGCTGGAGCAGCCTGCAAAAATCTTGCAAGAGTGAAAAAAACACTCTGTCCTTTAAATATTGGGGCTCTCTGTTCTGGTTGCTGATTGATGCCTTTACCTCAGAGATACAGAGAAAGAGGCATGTGGCCATTGTTGCAGGTCCCCACATTGTTGCAATCCCCTCCCAACCTGTCTAAAGTGACTTTCAGGAGGGCATTTTTATTCCCTTTCATTAATTTTTTTCCTTCCTTTTTGAGACCAACTATAAAACCTATAGCATTCAAAAGAGACTTCATAAATGGGACAAATTAGAAAATTACTTTGTATACCTGAAGTAAAGGTACAGGCTCAGAATAGACTTGAGAAGATCTTACATTTCTGGCTCAGGATGATTCTCATCACAGAGATAGGTTATAGAAAAAACAACAACAACAACGAAAAACCAAAAGCAAAACCCAGCAAAGCCCGAGGTAGGGGAAATATCTGATTTCCAGAGTTACCACATTATCAGATTTAAATGTCCATTTTTCAACAACAACAACAAATCACATAGCATGCAAAAGACATAAAAGTATTGTCCATTGGAAAGAAAAAAATATCAATGGAAACTGTCTCTGAAAAAGACTTAGTGGCATACTTACTAGGCAGGGACTTAAAAATAATTATCTTACAAACTTTGAAAGAACAAAGGAACATGGAGAGCAAGTCAAGAAAATGATGCATGAAAAGAAGGAATATCAATAATAGGCAGAAAACTAAAGAGTAACCAAAAAGGAATTCTAGAGCTAAAAGGTATAATAATTGAAAAGGAAAATTTACTAGAGGGATTCACATGCAGATTTGAGCAAGTGGAAAAAAGAAAAAGAAAAGAAAAGAATTAGTAAACTTGAAGATAAGACAATAACATTTTGAGTCTGAGGAGTAGAAAGAAAAAAAGAAGTGAAAATAACCTAAGCTACCTGTGGGACAACAGCAGATGGAACATCATATACATTGTCGAAGTCCCAGGAAAAGAAGAGAGAGAACGTAAGAGAATCACTGAAGAAGACTTGGTAAAAACATGAATAAAAACATCCAATAAACTCAATAACCTCCAACCAAGTTGAACTCAGTGAGACCCACATCAAGATACATAATGAACTTTCCAAAGTTAGAAAGTCCTGAAAGCAACAAGAAAGATGCAACTGGTCACATATGAGGGATCATCAATAAGAATATGAGCAGTTTTTCATCAGAAATTTTGAAGGCAAGAAGATAGTGTATCAGTATATTCAAACTGCTAATACAAAAAAAAAAAAAAGTCAACCCCAAAATCTGGCAAACTGTCCTGCAGGAACACACAATTTATAAAGATGTAACTTTGGGACACTGGCAACTAAAAGGAGTAGGAAAGAGCTATAAAGTATCAATGTTTTGGTATGTTATTGAAATTAGGCTGGTATAAATTCAGATTAAACTGTTGTAACTTTAGAATATTTAAGGTATACCAAATAGTAACCATAAAGAAAAGAGCTACAGAATAAGTGTAAAAAATGAGGAAGAAATTGAGATATTTCAGTACTGCACCCCCCACCCCCCACCAAAATCAACTAAACACAGAGAAGATGGTAATGCAGGAAACGAGTGACAAAAATGCTTTAGACATACAGGTAACAAATAGCAAAATGACAGAGGTTAAGTTCCTCCTTTAGTAATTACTTTAAAAGTAAATGGATTAAACTCTCCAATCAAAACCCAAAGATGACCACAATGTCTAAAACACATGACCAAACTATATACTGTCTATAAGAAACACAATTTAGATCCAAAGATACAAATAGAATGAAAGTAAAAAGATGGAAAAATATATTCCATTGCAAATAATAACCAAAACAGAAGTGGCTATGCTAATATGAGTTAAGATGAGGTGCGTGCTCAGTTTTATCCGACTCTGCAATCCTATGGACTGTAGCCCACCAGGCTCTTCTGTCCATGGAACTTTTCAGGCAAGAAATACTGGAATGGGTTGCTATTTCCTCTTCCAGGAGATCATATGGACCCAGGAATCAAATTGATGTCTACTGCATCTCCTGCAATTGCCGGGCAGATTCTTTGCCACTGAACCACCTGGGAAGCCTAACATGAGGTAAAGAAGACTTTATATAAAAAAGGTTACAGGAGACAAAAATGCATAGTGTCTATTAATAAAATATTCAATATAGCAAGAAGAAAAAGGAATTATAAATGTTTACACACCGAATAACAGACCATCAAAATACATGAAGAAAACTGACAGAACTAAAGAGAGAAATAAACAATTATACAATAATAGAGATTTTAATACTCACCCTCAATGGATAAAATTCCCAGACAGAAGATGCGTAAGAGATGGAAGACACAGCACAGTAAACCTAGATAGAACATATATACAAAACAGTCTACCTAATAACGATAGCGTATGTATTCTTCTCAAGGGTACACAGAGCAGTTTTCCAAGATAGAAAATATGATAGGACACAGATTAAGTCTCAATATGTTTAAAGAGACATATAAAATAGTTTCTCTGAGCCCAATAGAATGAAGTTAAAAATAAACAATAGAAGTAAAACTAGAGAATTTCACAAATTTGTATTATAAAAATTAAAAAAGTAGAAAGGAAGAAGTATGTATTTCTATGTGTAAGTACTTATATATAGAAAATCCTAATGATTCCATTAAACAATTAGAACTAATAAATAAATTCAACAGGATATAAGATCAACCCATAAAAATCAGTTGCATTTTTAAATACATTAACAATGAGCAATCTGGAAAAGAAATAGTGAAAACAATTAAATTTATAATAGGATCAAAAGGAACATAATACTTAGAAATTAACTTAAGCAAGAAGTGAAAGACTTATAAAATAAAAATTACAAAGCATTGCTGAAAAAAAAAGTGAAGAAAACATAAACAAATGGAAGCATATTAATGGACTAGAAGACAGTAGTTTTAAGATATCAATATTTACCCAAAGCACTCTATAGATTCATACAATTCCTATCAAAATCCCAATGATGTTTTTCTTAAGAAATAGGAAAGTCAATGCTAAAATTCATGTGGAATCTCAAGGGACTCTGAATACTCACAACAATCTTGATAAAGAAGAAAAAACTTGGTATCAATATCCTGATATCAGAGTTTACAACAAAGTTATAGTAATTAAGACAGTGTTGTACTAGTATAAAGGCAGACATATAAATCAATGAAACAGAATAAAAAATCCAAGAATTAAACCCTAATATATATGGCTAAATGATTTGTGATAGGGTGCCAAGACAATTCAATAGCAAAAAGATGGTCTTTTCAACAGTGTTAGGAAAACCAGATATATGCAAAAATATAAGTTGGACCCTTGTCTAATACCGTATTCAAAAATTAACTCAAAATGAATCAAGGACTTAAATTTAAAATGAAAGCTAAAATATTCTTAGAAGATAACAGGACAAAAGCTTCATGCTATAAGATTGGCAATGCTTTCTTGACACCAAAGGCAACAGGCAACAAAAGAAAAAATAGACATGCTAGATTTAATGAAATATTTTTCATTAAAGGATACTAACAGTAAAAGTGAAACCCACAGAATGAGAGAAAATATTTAATAATCATATATGAAGGATTTTGTTAGTCATGTCTGACTGTTTGAGACCCCATGGACTGTAGCACATCAGGCTTCCCTGTCTTTAATATCCAGAATATGTAAAGAACTTTCAAACCTCAACAACAAAGAAAAATAAAAAGTGGACAAAGGACTTAAAGACATTTCTCTAAAAATATCAAAAGACCAGTTAGCACATGATAAGCTCAACAACACTAATTATTAGGGACACGAAAATCAAAAATACAATGAGATATATCCCATTAAGATGGCTATGATTTGAAGTTGAAATCCATACACACTACAGTGAGAAATGTAAAATGGAAAAGTCACTGTGGAAAACTGTATGACAGGTCCTCAAAAAGTTGAAAGTAGAATATACATATGATCCAGCAATTCCATTTCTGGGTATATACCCAAAATAACTGAAAGCAGGGTTTTAAGACGACATTTCACAGCAGTATTATTTACAATAGCTAAAATATAGCAACAACCCAGGTGTCCATTAATGGATAAATAGATGAGCAAAATGTGGTATATACATACAGCTGAATATTGCTCAGCTTTAAAAATAAAGGGCATTCTGAAATATGCTACAGCATGGATGAACTCTAAGGACATTATTCTAAGTGCAGTATGTCAGTCACAATATAGACTGACTGATTCCACTTTTATAAGTTACCCAAATTAGGGAAACTCTAAGAAACTGAAAGTAGAATGGCAGTTGCCAGGGGATAAGGAAAATAGTAATGAGAGATTATTGTCTGATGAACAGAATTTCAGCTTTTCAAGAGGAAAATAGATATACAGTTGCATTGAACAGTGGTGATGTTTTCACAGCATTACATACAGATTGTATTTTATACCACTGAAATGTACACGTAAAATGATTAAGATGGTTAACTTTGTGTTGTGTGTATTTTACTACCACAACAAAAAAGGGCAGGGGGCAGCAAATGAGATTTTCTTCAGGTTTCTCTTTCAAACTGAATAATATCCTCAAAGGGATTATAATAGGCTGTTTTCTCCAATCTTGGATGTTTCGAAGCAAACATTAACCATAAGGCCATCTGAAGGGTTTGCAAACAGCAGCAAGGGAGCAGAGGTTAATGGGAACACAGGTTACTTCCAGGGGGCATGTCAAAATAATTTTAACAGAAATAGACCAAGAAAACTATGTATTTCCTGTGAAGCAATGTGCAAATTTACTTTCCAAATAAAGTCTCCTGCCCCTCTCCTTTGTTAAAACCTTATCATCCCCATAAACCTGCCTCACGTTTAACACATTCTTTACTCTTTGTTAGGGCTTCCCCGGTGGCCTACTGAGTTAAAGAATCTGCTTACTAAGCAGGAGACATGGGTTCAATCCCTGGATTGGGAAAATCCCAAGGAGAAGGAAATGGCAACCCACTGTAGTGTTCTTGCCTGAGAAATCCCACAGAGGAGCCTGGTGGCCTACAGTCCATAGGGTGGCAAAGAGTTTGACATCACTGAGCAACAGATTTTCACTTTTTCACCTTTACTATTCAGTACTCTCTTTCATTTAAAGTCTACAAATAATTAAAAAAGTAGACCTATATTTCAATAATCCATCACTCTAAATTTTGGAAACATCAAGTATTGCCACTTAGGTGAGCCTGATGGCACAGCTGTCTTAGTCTATCTTTTTTTTTTAATTTACTTATTTATTTTAATTGAAGGCTAATTACTTTACAATATTGTAGTGGTTTTTGCCATACGTTGACATGAATGAGCCATGAGTGTACATGTGTCCCCATCCTGAACCCCGCTCCCACCTCCCTCCCCTGCCTCAGTGTTAATTCAGTATTCTTCACAAAGATACCCATTTCACATTGCTTATTAGTTCCTACACTTACAATAAATAAGGTTATCCAAAGGTCATGGGGTTATGAGTTTATTCATGAGATCCAGATAGCTGATATGATCTTTTATATGTAGAATTAATCCAATGAACTATATCACTTCCACCTTTTTAAATGACTATTGTCAAGACCCTGAGTGAATCATCAATAAAAATGCAAATTTTTATTAGTATGCCACTTACTGAGCTTCCTTGGTGTCTCAGATGGTAAAGAATCCACCTGCACTGTAGGAGACTGGGTTTAAACCCCAGATTGGGAAGATCCTGGGAGACGAGAATGGCTACCCACTCCAGTAGTTTTGCCTGGAAAATCCCATGGACAGAGGAGCCTCGTGGGCTACAGTCCACAGGCTTGCAATGAGTTGGACATGCCTGAGTGGCTAAGCATACATACACATACACATCACTTACTAATGAAGACAAATATGTAATATACTTTGTAAATATGACTAAGTCCAAGTATGAAAGACTAAGACTGTAAAGCTGCAATGACAATGTATACAAGTACTCAACATAACCAGCAATTTTGATGTGGCTAATATTGGAAATTGGATTTAAGGTGACTTAACATCAGGGTTTTCTCCTATAGTATCTCTGTGATCAGATTCTTTTTATTGATGACTCACTCACTTTCCAGCTCTATCACTTATATTTGTGTGACTGTCACCAGATATTGATCTCCTTAAACCCCAGTCTCCTCATCTGTAAAGTGTGTATTACATTTACTGCATTTTTGTGAGAATGAAATGAAACATGATTTAAGGACTTAGCATATTAGCATAATATCTGACCTACAGTAAGTGTTTAATAAATGCTGGTTACTATTATTTTAATTAGCCATAGAGAGACATCTTAGTCTATAACTTTCTTCTTATTAAACATAAATATTATGTTGTAGTTCCTGCAAAAAGTATGATATAGTTCATACAAAAATGTGAACTTACGGAGATATACAAGGCAGGAAATACTTCTACAATACTTGTATTTGCCTGGTGTATGGATAAAGATCAATGGATATGGCCTCAGGCAAAACTGTGAAGTCTCACACTTCCAGTTCTATCTATAAATCTTGTTTTATGGTGTTACCATACAGTTTTAGCCTCTGAGTCATTCTTTTTCTTCTCACCAGTCTTAAAACAACATGTACACCTGTTTATTCTTCTTCAAGTCTATTCTTTAAAAAAAAAAAAAAAAACAATATAGAAGGCAGGGAACACTAGGTGCTCTATCAAGATCTTTATATTATTTTATTGTCCAGTTTCTTGCATTCAGCTCTGACTGTCCCTCCTCTATTTCTGTTTTAGAAAGTTTTAAATTATAAACTCAATATATATCCTCTAAGAAAGTTTGGCAACTTCCTTGGTGGTCCAGTGGTTAAGAATCAGTCTGCCAATGCAGGGCACATGTGTTTTATCCCTAGTCGGGGACGATTCCACTTGCCACAGAGTAATTAAAGTCACAACTACTTAGCCCACTCTCTAGAGACAAAAGCTGCAACTACTGATCCTATGCACTTAGAGCCTGTGGTCCACAGCAAGAGAAGCCACAGTAATGAGAAGCCCACACACTGAAACTAAAGAGTAGCTCTCACTTGTCACAACTAGAAAAACTAGGGCAGCAATGAAGACCTATGTGTCCAAAAATAAATAAATATATATTTTTTTAATGTTTGATCATTAAAACATGGGTGTGTGTGTTCAGTCGTATCCAACTCTTTATGACCCCATGGATTGTCGCCCACCAGGCTCCTCTGCCCATGGGATTCTTTTTTTTTTTTTTTTGGTGGTTCCACTGGGGATCGAACATGGGATTCTTTTAAGGCAAGAATACTAGAGTGGGTTGCCATTTCAAACTTCAGAGGATCTACCTGACCCAGGGATCAAACTCACATCTCCTGTGTCTCCTGATTTGCAGGTGGATTCTTTATCTGCTGAGTCATCAGGGAAACCCATCTAACTGCATATGAAGCCCTTTTCCAATATTAAGACAAATGCCAGAAAAATGTGCCTGTTTTTCTTCCATTGCCATTCTTTTATTTCCTTTATTTTTTTGTACAATATATGGACTATGGGGTTCCATTCCTTAGCAAATACAATCTGCTTAATAATTTCCAATTTGGAATCTCTGAATCCATCTGGTCTTTGCTAGGGCTAGCACTATTGAAAATGACTTTCATGAAATAAAATATATGGTCAATAAACAATTAACCAAGCAACTATATCTCTGTGTTCTTACTACAGGTAATATCAGAAAGCCTGAAGTATAGTGATTTGGGGGGAAGTGATGGCCGCCATATTTGTTAATGGACATGGCCATTCCCATAAAAAAACATCTCATGCAGATATGAGCACTAAAGACTGAAGATGGATGGGTACCCAAAGTGTGTCAGATAGAAGCAACATTACTGGGCAAAAGTATGCCTTTTGAAATAAAGCAGCTGAATTCTAGAATGAGAAATAGAGAGGAGACTACACCAACATGGTCCAAAACTGGATAGATATAAGAAAGAATATAGAAGGGATAATGTATAAATTGACTTGGTTAAAAGCGAAGTTTCAAGAAGATCCTGCAAAGTATTAATAAAATACCATAACATTGACAATGTGATAGCTCAATTTTGTAATCCAATTCAGCAGTCAGTGAAAACCCATTTTATAGTATACATAGCATTAACAGTATTAAAATTTATATTGTGTGCATAAAAATATACACAGTTCTTATCATTACTATGCTTATTGTCTTTGTCTAAAAGAATGAATCAGTAAATTTGTCAAATATGATTTAATTTTAGAAAATTATATCTTCTGAATTGACATGGAGTATGAATTAAGCTAGATGATTTGTTGTTTTCATGACCTATGATAAACTGGGTATTATGAGAAAGAGTAAAGTGATTCTACATGAATTCAAAATTTGAAATTAATAAGATAAAAATATTTAATGATATATTAATCTGAAATATAGAAACCTGACGCAAAGAGCTGACTCATTGGAAAAGACTCTGATGCTGGGAAAGATTGAGGGCAGGAGGAGAAGGGGACGACAGAGGATGAGATGGTTGGATGGCATCACCGACTCAATGGACATGGGTTTGGGTGGACTCTGGGAGTTTATGATGGACAGGGAGGCCTGGCGTGCTGCGGTTCATGGGGTCGCAAAGAGTCGGACATGACTGAACGACTGAACTGAATTGAATGACAGTCTAAGATTAGAAACATTTGAAGATATCATGAAGAGAAATGGTGACTAATATGATGCACAAAATTAAACCTTTATAATTTTTACCATTTTTTCTTACATATTAGTAAGATGTAGCAAACATATTTGTCATAAAATGATAAGTGCTAAATATTAATTCTTAAACAAGTTTAAAAAACATTGCAAAATGTATACTAAAGTATCCATAGATATAGTTAATAAATATTCAAAAAACAGTTCACAGAGTAGGAAATGAGTGCTAAATATTTAAATTTTCAATCACATAATTCAAGGTCAATTTAAATTATAATGCTTTGTTATTTCTCTTATGCATTTGCAAAAACTTAAAATAAATATTAACCTTAAATAATCAGAACTTTAGAAAGAGTAAATAAGAAAGAAAAGATAAAGGAAGAAAAGTAAATAATGACAATTACATTTTTAAGAAAATAAAAAGGGATCTGAAGTAGAGTTTAGTTAAAGGATATTTGCTTTAAAATGCTCTCTTTTCCTCAGACTTTGGGGAAGGATGAAACAATCTCTATAGAGAGACAGTGATTGATTGAAATGAGGTGAAATGAGAGAGCCTGGGTCAAGTGTCATGAGTTTAACTAAATGAGAGGCCAAATTAACAGCTACAAGTAAAGAAGGCTATTGAGAAATCAGAACATGGAAAACTCCAAACAGTTAATGAAAAGAGGTTTCCAAAGAGCAGCAAGGGTGAAAGTCTTATTTGGAATTTGTAAATTTTTGCTGGACCAAGTCTGTTAGTGTGTAGAATTTTCTTCTCTCCACTCATATCCAGCCACTACTCTGTTATTTACTTACAGATTGAATGCTTTAGTGATTAGAAACCAATACTGTGCCAGGGAAGGGCATCAATAAAATAATTTATCTCAGAGCCCAAGGATAAAAGAGTCCACTGAAGCAAGGGTAATGCTAACATTTGAAGAAAAAAAGAAAAAAAAAGGCATTGAGCCCCAGAAGTTTCTGGGTGAAGTGAAAATGAAATGATTTCTAAGAATAGCATAAATTGAGAAGTATGTAGTTGAGAATTCTGAAGGCTGATGTGATGTCGTGGTACTTTTAAGTCACCATAATTGTGTGCTAGCATAGTCCTTTGAACACCTTCATTTTACAGTGAGCTAAAACTTGAACTTGTGTTTTCACTGTGTTTCTTTCAGATGTGTGAGATTTGAAGTATAACTAGACACATTTCTTACAGGCACTTATCTAAAAATGTAAAGGTCAAAGCTTACTAGAAATATAGTGGGATGCTAGGAAACCAGTCAAGTTCAAAACTTTGACTAGTTAAAAGGCCAACCAATGTCCCATTTCTTCTGAGCTCACTGGACACAGTGTGTTCCCGCAGCGGCCACAAATAGTTTCAAGTACAGACACTTCCATGGCCTGCCTCCTCTCTCTCCAATTCCAGTCACACATAGACTCTTATCATTGAAATTACCCAAATTTTCTCAAGTTGCATGTCATATTTTCCACCCTCATATATTCACCATTCAGTCAGGCTTTAATATTCTAAAAGAGTATCCTACTCACTTATTGATAGATCTAAATTTATACTTGATATGTAATATCTCTGTGACCTTGGGAAAATCATTTCATCTTTCTGTACCTCAAAAGTTTTGCATTCAAAAATGAATATTATAAATAAATTTAGAATGACATATATGACATATATATATGAAGGTACTTGGAGAAGGAAATGGCAACACACTCCAGTACTCTTGCCTGGAAAATCTCATGAACGGAGGAGCCTGGTAAGTTACAGTCCATGGAGTCGCTAAGAGTTGGACATGACTGAGCGACTTCCTTTCATGAATTGGAGAAGGAAATGGCAACCCACCCCAGTATTCTTGCCTGGAGAGTCTGAGGGATGGAAGAGCCTGGTGGGCTGCCATTTATGGGATTGCACAGAGTCGGTCACGACTGAAGTGACTTAGCAGCAGCAGCATATGGAGGTACATTCTTCCTCTCAAGATTTTACTGGTCAGGACCTCCTAGGTTTCCTCCTCTGACCACTCCTCTCCAACTCTTCTCCAGACCTACACACAAGTCTCTTCAAATTTCAGACTTCCTTTCTGGGAAGACTTCCAACCACAAGCATCCCTTGGATCTCTCCCCATCATAAACATTTCCCCTTTTTTCCTCACCACTCTTTCCCCTTTAGAATATGACCTTTTTAAAAAGAAACTGACAACTTCCTCAAAATTATCTTATTTCCTTTCAGTTCTAAGAGATTGTCCATCAGTCTGGCACTCACCATGTGAGGTGACTTTTGCTTTGTCAGGGCTGGTAGTGAGTGCCTGTGGCTGCCTGTGGTTTACTTTAGTTCTCAAGCTCCTAGAGTTAGGAGCTGAAGGAAGCTGGAGCAGCATATGGTGGTCAGTGATTTTCACATGAATTCCTGTTGGTTTGTTGCTGTGAAATGAAGAAAAGCAACAGTAAGCAGTTTGATTCAATATGGACTACAATAAAGTACACCTATAAAATAAAACTAAGCATTTAATTGACTTGGTATGAAGTTTTCAGAAATTATAATTATTTATTTGTAAGAAAATAGCAACTTATCTATAATATCAAATGATTTAATCTGACAGACACACACATTCTAGATAACTGCTAATAGAAATGAAATGTCAACTTCACATGCAATTTAAAATTTTCTAATAGCCATCTTGAAAAAGAAGTAAAATTATTTCAAATACATATTTTACTTAATACAGTATGCCTAAAATGTCATATCAACTTGTAATCAATAAAAAAATGAGATATTTCATGTCACTTTTTTTTTTTTTTACAGTTTTCCAAGTTCAGGGGTGATGTTAGAAATAATGAAAAATCTGCACATTGAGGATAGATATAAGTTGTGGTTGGCTGCGTATAGCACCTCCCCAAATTCCAATGGGGAAAAAAAAGAAGATGTCCCCATTCTAATCCTTGGAATCTGTGGATATTACCTTACATATCAACAAAGGATTTTATAGATATATTTAAATTAGAGTTCTTGGGATGGGGAATGGGGGGATTTCTTGGTTATCAGCTTTCAATTGTATAAGCTTTATTTATTTTTTTTCATTTATTTTTATTAGTTGGAGGCTAATTACTTTACAATATTGTAGTGGTTTTTGTCATACACTGACATGAATCAGCCATGGATTTACATGTATTCCCCATCCTGATCCCCCCTCCCACCTCCCTCTCTACCCGATCCCTCTGGGTCTTCCCAGTGCACCAGGCCTGAGCACTTGTCTCATGCATCCTACCTGGGCTGGTGATCTGTTTCACCCTAGATAATATACATGTTTCGATGCTGTTCTCTTGAAACATCTCACCCTCGCCTTCTTCCACAGAGTCCAAAAGTCTGTTCGGTACATCTGTGTCTCTTTTTCTGTTTTGCATATAGGGTTATCATTACCATCTTTTAAAATTCCATATACATGCGTTAGTATACTGTATTGGTCTTTTTCTGGCTTACTGCACTCTGTATAATGGGCTCCAGTTTCATCCATCTCATTAGAACTGATTCAAACGTATTCTTTTTAATGGCTGAGTAATATTCCATGGTGTATATGTACCACAGCTTCCTTATCCATTCGTCTGCTGATGGGCATCTAGGTTGCTTCCATGTCCTGGCTATTATAAACAGTGCTGCAATGAACATTGGGGTACACGTGTCTCTTTCAGATCTGGTTTCCTCGGTGTGTATGCACAGGACTGGGATTGCTGGGTCATATGGTAGTTCTATTTCCAGTTTTTTAAGAAATCTCCACACTGTTTTCCATAGCGGCTGTACTAGTTTGCATTCCCACCAACAGTGTAAGAGGGTTCCCTTTTCTCCACACCCTCTCCAGCATTTATTGCTTGTAGACTTTTGGATAGCAGCCATCCTGACTGGCGTGTAATGGTACCTCATTGTGGTTTTGATTTGCATTTCTCTGATAATGAGTGATGTTGAGCATCTTTTCATGTGTTTGTTAGCCATCTGTATGTCTTCTTTGGAGAAATGTCTGTTTAGTTCTTTGGCCCATTTTTTGATTGGGTCATTTATTTTTCTGGAATTGAGCTGCAGGAGTTGCTTGTATATTTTTGAGATTAATCCTTTGTCTGTTTCTTCATTTGCTATTATTTTCTCCCATCTGAGGGCTGTCTTTTCACCTTGCTTATAGTTTCCTTTGTTGTGCAAAAGCTTTTAAGTTTCATTAGGTCCCATTTGTTTATTTTTGCTTTTATTTCCAATATTCTGGGAGGTGGGTCATAGAGGATCCTGCTGTGATTTATGTCGGAGAGTGTTTTGCCTATGTTCTCCTCTAGGAGTTTTATAGTTTCTGGTCTTACATTTAGATCTTTAATCCATTTTGAGTTTATTTTTGTGTATGGTGTTAGAAAGTGTTCTAGTTTCATTCTTTTACAAGTGGTTGACCAGTTTTCCCAGCACCACTTGTTAAAGAGGTTGTCTTTTTTCCATTGTATATCCTTGCCTCCTTTGTCAAAGATAAGGTGTCCATAGGTTCGTGGATTTATCTCTGGGCTTTCTATTCTGTTCCATTGATCTATATTTCTGTCTTTGTGCCAGTACCATACTGTCTTGATGACTGTGGCTTTGTAGTAGAGTCTGAAGTCAGGCAGGTTGATTCCTCCAGTTCCATTCTTCTTTCTCAAGATTACTTTGGCTATTCGAGGTTTTTTGTATTTCCATACAAATTGTGAAATTATTTGTTCCAGTTCTGTGAAAAATACCGTTGGTAGCTTGATAGAGATTGCATTGAATCTATAGATTGCTTTGGGTAGTATAGCCATTACATGTATCCTTATAAGCGGGAAGCAGAGGGAGATTTTACCACAGAGGAAGAAGAGATGCAAACAATGCAATGACAGAAGCAGAGACTAGAGTGATGTGGTCACGTGCCAAGGAATATCAGCAGCCCTCAGAAGAGCCCCTGGAAGAGGAATGCATTCATGTATGTTCAGTCCTGTCAAACCTTTTGCGACCCCATGAACTGTAGCCCACCAGGTTCCTCTGTCCATGGGATCATTCGAGGCAAGAATACTGGATTGAGTTGCCATTTCTTTCTCCAGGGGAATCTTCCTGACCCAGGAATTGAACCTGTGTCCCCTGCATCTCCTGCATTGACAGGTAGATTCTTTAATACTTGAGCCACCTGGGAAACCTGGAAAGGGCAAGGAGCAAATTTTTTCTTAGTCTCCAGAAGAAATGTGGCTATGATAACACCCTGATTTAGTCCCAGTGGTACTTTTGTGGACTGCTGGCATCCAGAATTGTGAGAGAATAAGCTTCAATTGTTTTAAACCATCGAGTTTCTAGGAAAGTGTTAGAGCAGCTACAGGAAACTAGCACACAAGCAACTTCAGTTTCAGTTTCCATTTCCAACTCTTTGTGACCCCATGAACCGCAGCATGCCAGGCCTCCCTGTCCATTACCAACTCCTGGAGTCTACCCAAATCTATGTCCATTAAGTCAGTGATGCCATCCAACCATCTTATCCTCCATCGTCCCCTTCTCCTCCTGCCCTCAATCCTTCCCAACATCAGGGTCTTTTCAAATGAGTCACCTCTTCACATCAGGTGACCAAGGGACTGGAGTTTCAGCTTAAACATCAGTCCTTCCAATGAACACCCAGGACTGATCTCCTTTGGGATGGACTGGTTTGATCTCCTTGCAGTCCAAGGGATTCTCAAGAGACTTCTCCAACACCACAGTTCAAAAGCATCAATTCTTCGGCACTCAGCTTTCTTTAGTCCAACTCACATCCATACATGACCACTGGAAAAACCATAGCCTTGACTAGATGGGCCTTTGTTGACAAAGTAATGTCTCTGCTTTTTAATATGCTATCTAGGTTGGTTATAACTTTCCTTCCAAGGAGTAAGCATCTTTTAATTTCATGGCTGCAGTCACCATCTGCAGTGATTTCTGAGCCCAGGAAAATAAAGTCTGCCACTATTTCCACTGTTTCCCCATCTATTTCCCATGAAGTGATGGGACCATGTGCCATGATCTTAGTTTTATGAATGTTGAGCTTTAAGCCAGCTTTTTCCACTCTCCTCTTTCACTTTCATCAAGAGGCTCTTTAGTTCTTCTTCACTCTCTGCCATAAGGGTGGTGTCATCTGCAAATATGAGGTTATTGATATTTCTCCCAGCAATCTTGATTCCAGCTTGTGCTTCTTCCAGTCTAGCATTTCTCATGATGTACTCTGCAGATAAGTTAAATAAGCAGGGTGACAATATACAGCCTTGATGTACTCCTTCCTCTATTTGGAACCAGTCTATTGTTCCATGTCCATTTCTAACTGTTGCTTCTTGGCCTGCATACAGATTTCTCAGGAGGCAGATCAAGTGGTCTGGTATTCCCATCTCTTTAAGAGTTTTTCAGTTTGTTGTGATCCACACAGTCAAAGGTTTTGGCATAGTCAATAAAGCACAATTAGATATTTTCCTGGAACTATCTTGCTTTTTTGATGATCGAACAGATGTTGGCAATTTGATCTTTGGTTCATCTGTCTTTTCTAAATCCAGCTTGAACATCTGGAAGTTCACAGTTCACATGCTGTTGAAGCCTGGCTTGGAGAATTTTGAACATTACTTTGCTAGTGTGTGAGATGAGTGCAATTGTGCAGTAGTTTGAGCATTCTTTGGTGTTGCCTTTCTTTGGGATTGGAATGAAAACTCCCTTTTCCAGTCCTGTCTTATTGGTTATCTTATATATAATAGTCTGTATATGTAGATCCCAATCTCCCAGCTTATCCCTCCCCTGCCTTCTCCCCCTGGTAGCCTTAAGTTTGTTCTCTACACCTGTGACTCTACTTTGCAGTTAAGTTCATCTGTACCATTTTTCTAGATTCCACATACAAGTGATAGTATGTAATATTTATTTTTCTCATTGTGACTTATTTCACACTGTTTGACATTCTCTAGGTCCATCTACCTCTCTGCAAATGGAACTATTTTATTCCTTTTTATGGCTAAGTGATAATCCATTATATATATAATGTACCACCCCCTTCTTCATCCATTCCTCTGTTGACATTTAAATTGCTTCCATGTCCTTCCTATTGTAAATAGTGCTGCAATGAACATCAAGGTGCACAAATCTTTTCAACTTACGGTTTTCTCTGGATATACACTTAAGAGTGGGATTTCTGGGTCTTATGGTAGCTATATTTTCAATTTTTTAAGGAACTTCTAGACTGCTCTCCATAGCATGGAAACACAAAAGACCCTGAATAGCTAAACAATCTTGAGAAAGAAGAATGGAGCTGTGGGAATCAGGCTCCCTGATTTTTTACTACTATACTACAAAGCTAGAGTAATCAAAACAGCATTGTGCTGGCACAAAAAGAAACAAAAGCATAGATCAATGAAATAGGATAGAAAGTCCAGAGATCTCACACACCTGTGGTTACTTAAACTATATTAAAGAGGCAAAAATATATAGTAGAGAAAAGACAGTCTCTTAATATTACATTTCAGTCATTATTTTAAATCTTCCTCATTATTTAGACTGTAAGACACCAAGATATGACAATTAGTTTTCTATTTACAATGCTAACTGAAAATAGATACTCAGATATCTTTGTTTCCTAAGTGACTAGGTGGATGAATGAGCAACTGGGCTATTCACCGACTACTCAAGCTTAGTATTTTATATTTTAGCACATAATATGTTATGTATGGTTATGTAAAAGCACACAAAACCAATGTAAAAGTCAGAAAACATGCAAGGCAAAAATTAAACTTGTAATGAATGATAAAGGATTCACACAGTTTTGTTTGCCAGATGTGTGTAACTTTTTGTTTTGTTACCTATGATTTGGAAGTTTGCCCTCAACAAGGCTGATTGTTGAATCTGTCAAAAATACTTGCATTTGTGTATTAGAGAATTTCTGAATTCTTTAATGATTTAATTTTGCCTTAGATTATCATTGTTCAGCACAAACGGCATAAAGTATACTCTATTTCAAAACTAATTTTATATTATAATTTATTTTGTATCATTATTCATTTATTATAATAACTCTAGCAAATGCAATTTCTTGGTCAGACTCTATAACTGATATAACGACATTACTTAAAAGATAGTTTGAGGAGTTAAAATTCAGGATACAGCATTCACTTATTTGTGATTGCCCAAAGCCTTTTCTGTGATTTCAACTTGGCCATGAAATAGCCTAGAAGCACCTCATGATCTATTTTACTTGAATTAAACATTTGCACCTCCCAAATCTATACTTTCTGTACCTTATTTTATTTTTCCAAGTTAGTTATTTATGAATTTTGGCATGTCCAAGCATAGAATAGATAGAAAATAGTCAAACTTGTATTTGCTTCTTGATAATATATTAATTCTGAATTCTGCTTTTTAACTCAATAAACAGTGGATTCAAATTCATATATATGTTTGTAGTGTGGGGGTTCTGGAATCTTCCACAATAGCATTAAATTTGATGATAATCATGATGTAAATTGACAATATAATAATTACTTGCATTTACTTAAAAATAATACTATTTCATTGCTAAGTATTATTATTACAGTTATTAGTTAAAGGATTAAATTGAAGATAAATGACATGATCAAACACACTCTACCTGGAAGAGGCAAGTCATAAACACAGATCAAATTTGATATTATTTTCACTGTATATATGATTAATGAGACTATTCGACTACTCCAAACCTTATAAATATAAAAGTATCCTGATACAGCTTTTTTCCAGGATAGTGTATTTATAAGGTTGAAGTGATGTCTTTAGTGTGAAATTCTTCCTTGAATGATAAAATAGAAAAATTCCAGCACTTTTCAAACATCAGACTGTCCCACTTTATAATGTTGTCCATTGAACACTATCCAATAAAATGACAATAATGTAGATCCAGAGGAGACTATTTATAAATATTACTAATTCTCCTAAACTTAAGAACACATGCTGCATTTTCAGGCACTTGGGCCACTTTGGCCAATTTGGAATTTTAAGAACTATGAAAACAAAATTCTTTCCAAATAGCAACATTAACCACAAGACAAGCATGCAGGTGAGAAAGGAGAGTTCTACGACCCATGAACATACAAAGAAAATCACTTATTTTATTCCTTTTTATGGCTAAGTGATAATCCATTATATATATAATGTACCACCCCCTTCTTCATCCATTCCTCTGTTGACATTTAAATTGCTTCCATGTCCTTCCTATTGTAAATATTTATTTTATTAGTGGCCTTATGAATAAACATTTAAAACTTAATAATTCTTCAGTAAACACTAAGATCAGGCTAATTTGTACAAAAACAGAAATCTATTATCATTTCAGAATATGGACATCATTCTGATTATTAAAAATGTATAATCAAAATTAATCCCTAATTATACATTCTCCCATTTATGTTTCTAGGTAAGATACTATATAATTTATTAAAACTTTTTCAAATAGTTTTCATGAGAGATTGTGTCCTGTAACTGGATACAATCCCCAACCAGTTACCAATGACATCAAAAGAGAGACTCTGCTTAAGTCATGGGCTCCATTTCTGCATAAACAGCCAATAGTTTTTCAGTGGAAAAAACAACAATGATCATACAGTTAAATAATAGCTACATATCTTTCAAGTTACTGTGACTTTTGGCATCACTGGCATACATTTTTAATTTGGCCAAATACTATTTTGGTTGCTGCCATGTCATTCCCAGAGGAACAATTCAGCATTCCAAATTGATCTGACATCTTCAGTGCTTCCAGGAATGAGGTTTAAAAATATAACACTGATTCTATGGATGAGTATATAGAGACCTTGGAATTCTATAAATATACATTTTTCACAATATGTACTCTATCTATGACAAGCTTTTCTTTAATACATTTTTATTCTTTATCAAGGCTTTAGAGCAAAGTATAAATATATGATGAAAGTTAAAAGCACCACTGCTATGTTGGCAAAATTTTATGTAGCTGAAAATCAGTAGCAATGCAAATGAGATGCATCTTAAAAAGAAACAACAGGATGTGCTGATGGGTAAAGTATGAGAGCTGAAAGTCAAATAATGATACTAATAGATTAGTTTAACGAACAGAGTGCTTGTGATGCTATATATCCATATGACTAAGATTGAAGGAGAAAGATATATATCTCTGTGTGTGTGTGTGTGTGTGTGTGTGCATGTATGCTGTGCTGTGATTAGTTGCTCACTCATGTCCGAGTCTTTGTGACCCCTTAGACTGTAGCCGCCAGGCTCCTCTGTCCACAGGGATTCTCCTGGCAAGAACACTGAAGGGGGTTGCCATGCCCCCTTCCTGGGGATCTTCCCAACCCAGGGATCAAACCCAGGTCTCCTGCATTGCAGCTGGATTCTTTACCATCTGGGCCACCAGGGAAACCCAAGACTACTGGCATGGGTAACCTATCCCTTCTGCAGGGGAACTTCCTGATCCAGGAATTGATCCAGGGTTTCCTGCATTGCAGGTGAATTCTGTCACAGCTGAGCTACCAAGGAAGCCTACACACACACACACACACACACACACACACACACACACACACACTAATTTGAAGTCTTCCCAGTTGCCTCAGTAGTAAAGAATCTACCTGCCAATCCAGGAGTTGCAGGAGACGTGGCTTTGATTCCTGGATGGGGAAAATCCACTAGAGTAGGAAATGGAAACCCTCTTCAGTGTTCTCGACTGGAAAATTTCATGGACAGATGAGCCTGGCAGGCTACAGTCCATGGGGTTGCAAAGAGTAGCACATGATTGAGCGATTGAGCATGCACACATATAATAGAAGCTTAGAAGAGAGAGAAAGGATGGAGAGTATGCACTATGGATGATATTAGAAGTTAGGGAATGAAAAATTTACCTAGAGAGGTAAAGTTGATAGGAAAGAAAGGATGACCTAGGATCAAACCATGGGAACTACATATATTTAAACATTTTTAATTTTATAAATTATAAGATTTTAATTGCCCTGTATCTCGAGAAAAATACATATTTAGGATGTCTCAACACCTATTGACAGCTTATAGATCATAGTTCTAGGGAAACCAAAGAACAAAGCAAGCAGATCAGAACAAAACTATACATTAAAATCTTGTTCTCAATCAAAAAAGATAACTCTGTAAAGGCAGAAATCTGGTTGCATGATTCAAAAGTACAACTACAATGTTTTCTGCCCCCTTATTATTTTCCATAAAAAACTACCATTTAATTTCTAATATATTAAGGCATAACACTTGATTCTCTGAGAGCCAAATTGAAATATCATTAGTACTGATCCAGGCAAGGAGATTCAGCAAAGTCATTCAGGTCATGCACTAAGCAAAACTTTACATTAAGAGCTCTATTACAACAGACACTTCATTGCCTTAGGGAATTTAAGGTCTTTTAAAATGCTGCTGCTATTGAAATGCATATAATATTTGATAAGTTCTAACATGAAAATGGTTCGGCAGTTAAAACAATAGAATAGAAATCCAGTCGATTCACATTAATGAAATTTATCAGCATATAAATATCTATGTGTCTATTCCTAGTACACTGATATTTTATCCATAATCAATTAGACAGTTCTTATTTTCCTTCAAATTTGATGTTTAAACAGCTTAAACATCTTCCAAATATTTTCCTTTTCAGATCTCGAAAAAAATATCTTACTAGCGTTATTACATTGTTCCCAAGACAACTCAAAAACAAGCGATGAAGTGATTCTATTTAAATAACTGCCTAAATTAGGATAGCTCATGGGGAAACTGAAGACTGTGTATAAGAAAATATACCATAAATATTTAGTGTATCATTAAAAAACTTAACTACTAGATACATAATTGGTATACATTATATGTGTTTTTATATCTATATATATAGATATACACATATATGGCTCATAGGGTAAAGAAACTGCCTGCAATGCAGGAGACCTGGATTTGACCCCTGGGTCAGGAAGATCCCCTGGAGTAGGAAATGGCAAATCACTCTAGTATTTTTGCCTGGAGAATTTCATGGACACAGGCTACAGTCCATGGTGTTGCAGACTCAGACATGACTGAGTGACAAATATTTTCACTTTCATTAGACATAAATACTTTCACAGACACAAATACTAATATTTCAGTAGTTCCCATTTTATAAAATATGTGTAATCATATTCTGGCTTTGCATACTATAGACAGTGATAGACAGCTCAGCCATTGCTATGAGGATTTACAAATGAAGACTGGACTTTTGGCACCAAGAAGTGTTTACAAATGGCAGCTCACTCATTTAGTCTAAATCTGCTTTAGATTAGATAAGCTCAGTTGTGATCATTCTTTTGAACAATGATCTAATGCACTGGTGGAGAAAAGTAATAAAACAGAGACTACAAAGGAAATATCTGAATTATTGCAGGAGGTTGATAAAAAGAAAAGAAAGTATACTCAAAAGCTGGTCAGACTTAGTCTGAAGACGTCAGTCAGTCATGAGTCAGACTGAACAGTCGCTCAGTCGTACCCGAGTCTTTGCTACCCCATGGACTGCAGCACGCCAGGCTTCCCTGTCCATCACTAACTCCAGGAGCTTTCTCAAACTCAAGTCCATCGAGACAGTGATGCCATCCAGGCATCTCATCTTCTGTCATCCCCTTCTCCTCCTGCCTTCAGTCTTTCCCAGCATCAGGGTCTTTTCCAAAGAGTCGGTTCTTCACATCAGGTAGCCAAAGTATTGGAGTTTCAGCATCAGTTCTTCCAATGAATATTCAGGACTGATTTCCTGTAATATAGACTGGTTTGATCTCCTTGCAGTCAAGGGACTCTCAAGAACCTTCTCCAAAACCACAGTTCAAAAGCATCAGTTCTTCAGCGCTCAGCTTTCTTCATAGGCCAACTCGCACATCCATCCACGACTGCTAGAAAAACAATAGCCTTGACTAGATGGACCTTTGTTGGCAAAGTAACGTCTGATTTTTAACATGCTATTTAGGTTTATCATAGATTTTATTCCAAGGAACAAGCATCTTTTAATTTCATGGCTGCAGTCACCATCTGCAGTGATTTTGGAGCAAAAAAAAAAAAAAATTAAATCTGACACTGTTTCCATTGTTTCCCCATTTGCCATGAAGTGATGGGACCAGATGCCATGATCTTAGTACTTTGAATGCTGAGTTTTAAGCCAGCTTGTTCACTCTCCTCTTTCACTTTCATCAAGAGGCACTTTAGTTCCTCTTCACTTTCTGCCATGAAGGTGGTATCATCTGTGTATCTGAGGGTATTGATATTTCTCCTAGCAATCTTGATTCCAGCTTGTGCTTCATCCAGCCTGGCATTTCACATGATGTGCTCTGCATAAAGGTTAAATAAGTGGGATGATAATGTATGGCAAAACCAATACAATATTGTAAAGATAAAAAAAATAGAAAAATAAAATAGAAAAACAAATAAGTAAATAAGCAGGGTGATAATATAGCCTTGATGTACTCCTCTCCCAGTTTGGAAGCAATCTGTTGTTCCATGTCCAATTATAACTGTTGCTTTTTGATCTGCACACAGATTTCTCAGGAGACAGGTTAGGTGGTCTGGTATTCCCATCTCTTGAAGAATTTTCAACAATTTGCTTTGATCTACACAGTCAAAGGCTTTAGCATAATCAATAAAGCAGAAGTAGATGTTTTTTGGAATTCTTTTGCTTTTTCTATAATCCAACAGATGTTGGCAATTTGATGGTTCCTCTGCCTTTTCTAAATCCAGTTTGAACATCTGGAAATTCAGTGTTCACATACTGTTGAAGCCTGGCTTGGGGAATTTTGAGCATTATTTTACTAGCATGTGAAATGAGTGCAATTGTGTGGTAGTTTGAACATTCTTTGGCACTGCCCTTCTTTGGGATTGGAATAAAAACTGACCTTTTCCAGTCCTGTGGCCACTGCTGAGCTTCCCAAATTTGCTGCCGTATTGAGTGGAGCACTTTCACAGCATCTTCTTTTAGGATTTGAAATAGCTCAACTGGAATGCCATGACTTCCATTAGCTTTATTTATAGTGATGCTTCCTAAGCCCCACTTGACTTTGCATTCCAAGATGTTGGCTCTAGATGAGTGATCACATCATCGTGATTATCTGGGTCATGAAGATCTTTTTTGTATAGTTCTGTGTATTCTTGCCTGGAAAATCCCATGGATGGAGAATCCTGGTAGGCTACAGTCCATGGGGTCGCAAAGAATCGGACATGGCTGAGCCACTTCACTTTCTGCGTATTCTGGCCATCTCTTCTTCATATCTTCTGCTTCTGTTAGGGCCATACCATTTCTGTCTTTTATTGTGCCCATCTTTGCATGAAATATTCCCTTGGTATCTCTAATTTTCTTGAGAGATCTCTAGTCTTTCCCATTATATTGTCTTTCTCTATTTCTTTGCATTAACCACTTAGGAAGGCTTTTTATTCTCTCCTAGCTCTTCTTTGGAACTCTGCATTCAAATGTGTATGTCTTTCTTTTTCTCCTTTGCCTTTCACTTCTCTTCTTTTCTCAGCTATTTGTAAAGCCTTGTCAGACAACCATTTTGCCTTTTTGCATTTCTTTTTCTTGATTACTGCCTCCTGTACAGTGTCATTAACCTCCATCCATTGTTTTTCAGGCACTCTGTCTATCAGATCTAATCCCTTGAATCTATTTGTCACTTCCATTGTATAATCGTAAGGGATTTGATTTAGGTCATACCTGAATGGTCTAGTGGTTTTCCCTACTTTCTTCTATTTAAGTATGAATTTGGCAATTAAGAAGTGCATGATCTAAGCTGCCACAGTCAACCCCCAGTCTTGTTTTTGCTGACTATATAGAGCTTCTTCATCTTTGGCTGCAAAGAATATAATCAATCTGATTTCAAAGTTGACCACCTGGTGATGTCCATGTGTAGAGTCTTCTCTTTTGTTGTTGGAAGAGGGTGTTTGCTATGAACAGTGTTTTCTTTTCGCAAAACTCTGTTAGCTTTTGCCCTGATTCATTTTGTACCTCAAGGCCAAATTTGCCTGTTACTCCAGCTATCTCTTGACTTCCTACTTTTGCATTCCAGTCCCCTATAATGAAAAGAACATCTTTTTGGGGTGTTACTTCTAGAAGGTCTTGTAGGTTTTCATAGAACCATTCAACTTCAGCTTCTTCAGCATTACTGAATTATACTGAGTAGTTTGCCTTGAAAACGAATAGAGATTATTCTGTCATTTTTGATAATGCCCTTAAGTACTGCATTTCAGACTCTTTTGTTGACTATGTGGGCTACTCCATTTCTTCTAAGGAATTCTTGGCACAGTAGTAGATATGTCTGAAGGCATAGATCATTTAAAAATCTGTTGTTTTGATCAAAGGAGACTTTTCTACAAAGTTACAAAGAAATACAAAGAAACACTTTAATTTTATTAACATTTTCAAATAACATGGCACTCCATAATTTTTACCTTTTCACTTTTTCTGTTCTTTTCTTATTAATGAAATACATATTTATTTACAATTAGATGTTTTTGATAGCCTAATTATATAAAAAAGTACTTAAAATCTTTATTTTTATTATATATAAAGAAAATATAATTTTAATTTTTGTGTTCATGTTTTTTAAATCTTAATTACATTTACTCTAGTATTTATAAAGGAAATTAGATGAACACATTTTGAAGATTTTATTAGTCATAGCATCATTTGAGATTATTCAGGTTTTCGGAATAATATGCAATGTTTCTGTCCTCAAGCAGTTTGAAACTTGGTTGAGAAAACAAATTAAAATGAGGTGAAAATTAATTTCAACAGAATGGGAATTACATTACAGATTAAATAAATACTTTAAAAAAATTATCAATAAATGTCTAAATAGTCATCAATAAAATATGAAAGGCATAGAAATTTTCAGAGTGATATCAGTAAAATAGTGGAATAGGTTCTAGTCCTCAACTCTCCACAAAAACACTGATTTGAATAATTACTCATAAACAAGAGTTACTTTATGGAAACCCAGGAGTTTAATTGAGAGGTTTAAATGCCTTATTAGAGCAAAACAACCAAGAATAGATTCAGGAAGAAGGAAAGAAAAACAGTTTCACTTAATCTGTGTCACTCATTGCCCAAAGTGACACAACCCAGTGCTAAGAGAAACTCACTAGGCCGGAGATATCTTCCTTGATGGAAAGTCAGTTTAAGTGAGTAGATGGCTGCTCCAGCCTGGTGAGCACTGCCCAGGAGGCCCTTTACAGTCTTGCCCCACCTACAATATTTAAAGAATCAGAATGGCTCAAACTTTGGGGGCAGCTAGGAACAACAAAAAGAAAACAGTCCTTGCAGCAGCTGGGAAAGAAGGGGACATTCCCAAAATCATTTTATGAAATAGCATTACTGTAATATCAAAGCCAGAAAAGGACACTCTAAAAAAAAAAAAAAGAGAGAGAGCGAGAGAGACAGAAAATTACAGAGCAATAATCCTGATAAGACTTTCCAGGTAGTTCAGCATTTAAGAATCTGCCTGCCAACAAAGGAGACGCAGGAGATGTGGGTTTGATCACTGAGTTGTGAAGATTCACTGAAGGAGGAAATGACAACCCACTCTGGTATTCTTGCCTGGAAAATCCCATGGACAGAGGACTCTGGTGGACTACATTCCACTTGGTTGCAAAGAGTTGGACACAACTAAAAAATGACAGAGCACACACAGCTCAGTCAAACCTGATAAACATAGATGCAAAAATCCTTGACAAAATACTAGCAAATTGAATTCTACAGTACATTAAAATTATTGTATACTTCGATCAAGTGGGATTTGTCCCTGAAATGCAAGGATGGTTCATTACTTGCAAATCAGTAAATGTGATATATCACATTAACAGAATGAAGGACAAAAATCACACCATCATCTGCAAGAGATGTAGAAATAAAAGCATTTCACAAAATTTAATACCTGTTCTTGATAAAAACTCTCAACAAATTAAGTATGGAAGGAATGTACCTCAACATAATAAAGGGGAAAATATATATATGTATATATGACAAGCTAACAGCTAATATCATGTCCAACAGGGAAAAGCAGAAAACGTTCTCTAAAATCATGGGCAAGACAGGGATAACCACACTTGCCACTACTGTTTGGCATAGCACTAGAAGTTCAATGGAACTTCTCTGTGGAAAAGACCCTGATGCTGGGAAAGATTGAAGGCAGGAAGAGAAAGGGATGACATAGGAGATGAGATGGCTGGATGGCATCGCCGACTTCATGGACATGGTTTGAGCAGATTCTTGGATTTGGTGATGAACAGGGAAGCCTGGCATGCTGCAGTCCACGGGTCACAAAGAGTTGTACACGACCGAGTGACTGAACTAAATTGAACTGAGAAGTTGTAACCAGAACCATTAGACAAGAAAAGGAAATAAAAATTATCTAAATCAGAAAAGTAAAGTAAAATTGTCTGGAGATGATATGACTTTATACATAGAAAACTCTAAAAACTCCTCCAAAAAACCGTCAGAGCTAATAAAGAAATTTAGTCAAGTTACAGGATACAAAATTAGCATACAGAAATCAGTCACATTTCTATACATCAAAAATAAATGTCAGAAAAAGAAATTAAAACAACCCCATTTAAAATAAAATTAAAAAGAATTAAATATTCAAGAATAAATTTAACTAAGTAAAGTTTGTACACTGAAAACTATCAATTATAATAGAATTTGAAGGTACAAATATCTGGAAAGATAAGTCATGTTCATGGATTGGAAGAATTAATGTCACTATAATTTCATACTAGCCAAAGTGACCTAGAGATTCAATTCAATCCCTATCAAAATTTCAATGACATTTTTCATAGAAATAGAAAAAACAGTCTTCCAGTTCACATGAAACCTCAAAGGAATACAAACAACAAAAGCAATCTTGAGAAAGAATAACAAAACTGAAAGCATCACGTTCCCTGATTTCAAACCATCTTACAAAGCTATAGTAATCCAAACAGAATTGTGCTGACATTAAAACAGACTTATAAACCAGTGGAACAGACAGAGATTGCAGAAAAACAATACCAAAAACAAAATAGCTATAGCTAATTGTACAGTCCTTCTACAAAGCCTCTATGAATACAAAATGGGAAAATATTGTCTCTTCAGTAAACAGTATTGGGAAAACTGTATATCTATATGGAAAGCAATGAAATTGTACTCTCTTTTTACCATGCACAAAAATTAACTCAAAATTGATTAAAGATTTATATGCAGTGTTGAAATAGTGAAATTTTTAGAAGAAAACACAGAGAAAAAGCACCTTGATACTAATCCACACTGAGATATCACCTTACACCTTTTAAGATGGCTATTGTTAAAAAAAAAAAAAAGATAACAAGTGTTGGTGAGGATGTGGATAAAAGGAAATCTTGCACACTGTTGTTGGGAATGTGAATTTGTGCAGTCACTATGGAAAACTATGTAGGTTTAAAAATATAAACATAAATAGTTCTATTTAAAAATAGAACTACCATATGATCTAGCAATCCAACTTTGGGTACTTATCCAAATGAACTGAAATCAGATTCTTGAAGAAATATTTGTATTCCCAAGTTCACTGCAG
This sequence comes from Cervus canadensis, assembly GCF_019320065.1. Lineage (NCBI taxonomy): Eukaryota > Metazoa > Chordata > Mammalia > Artiodactyla > Cervidae > Cervus > Cervus canadensis. Next base: position 76,436,454 of record NC_057392.1, read on the forward strand.
CATATCCAAAATAACCAAGATATGGAAATGGCCTGTTTAAATATATATAATGGAATATATATTTGGAAAATATATATCCTAAATATATATAATGAAATATATGTTAACATATATATAACAGAATATTATTAGCCTTAAAGAAGGAAATCCTCCTATTTTAATCACATGAATGGACCTGGAGGATAATTATGCTAAGTGAAATAAGCCAGACACAGAAAGACAAGTACTAAATGATCTAATTTATAAGTGGAATGAAAAGTAGTCAAACTAGAAAAGCAGAGCATAGAATAGTGATTATCATGAGTCATGTGGAGGAGGAAATGAGCAAGTAATTGTCAAAGGGTACAGTATTTTCATTATTCAAAACAAATTAATTCTGGAGATCTACTATAAAGTTTAGTGAGTATAACTAATAATCCTGTATTGTATACTTAAAAGAGGGTAGAACTGTGTTCTTACCACAAACACACAAACACATGCAAATACATACACAAATAATTAAAATAATAAAGGGGGGAGATAGAAAAGTTTGAGGGATGGTGGTGAAAGTCCCAAGGTTATATTTGTATATGTGTGTGTGTGCTCAGTCTTGTCCAACTCTTGTGAGTCCACCAGCCTCTGTCCATAGAATTATCCAGGCAAGAATACTGAAGTGGGTTGGTTGCCATTTTCTCCTCCAGGGGATCTTCCTGACCCAGGGATATGCATTTCCTGACCCAGGGATATGCATTTCCTGTGTCTCCTACATTGTCAGGAAGATTCTTTACCGCTGAGCCACCTGGGAAGCCCAGGTAAGTGTATATACACACCCTTGAAGCATCAAGTTGTATCCATTAAATGAATGGCTTTTTACATATCAAAATTAAACCTCAATTAAGTGGTAGAAAATGAAAGGCAACAATCCTGACATATTTCATTCATGTAGAAATATTTAGGTGGAAAATAGCTATATGAAAGAATTCTGTTTTCATCTACAGGGCTGTCAAAAGTTCTAATACTTTTGTTATCCATGTTTCTGGCTTTCCTTCCTCATGACACATCATAGTGAAATAGATGAAGAAAAAGAAAATCCTAAGAAGGTTTCAACAAATCCATTTCAATTCAACTGATAGAAGTATACAATAAACTAATTCAACAATCATGCATTTGTGTCTGATACACATGAAACACAATACTAGAGATTTTTTTAATAAGGTTCTGAGTGCATTTTCTTACTTTACTAACTTAGAGGATCAATCAAATATAGGCTACACAAACTGTGAAAGTAGCAGGCTGCCAGACTGACTGAATTCAGAAAGGTCATATATTTGTTACTATGAGAATGTTCAGGCTATTTTGCATACCAAATAGGTCTGAATTAGAAAGACATTAATTCCATAGAAACGAGGTTAAAATGTGAACATAACATAAACTGAAAATCACCATCATTTTCTATGAAGGTATACAGAGACAGTGGCTGTAGTTTACAAATTAGGCACTTGAAGACTTAAGATTTTTTAACGGAAAAAAAAAATGTGTGAGAATAATTAATTTTGTATAGAAAGAGCTAAAATCTTGCACTCCTCTTTTTACACTTTTGTATACCAAAATATTTATGAAAATGAACACTTTATCTTCATAGTTGAAACAACAGCATATAAGTCATTAAGAATATTTTTATTTTTCCTGAATATATGTCTGTAATCTGCCCTGTCTAAAATGGTAGGAACTTGTCATATGTGGCTATTCAGGTTGGAAAAATGGTTAGTCCAAAGTGAAGTGTGCTTTGGACTAACTATAAAATATGTACCATATTTCAAGGAGTTAGTAGTAAGTAATGGAAAATCTCTCATTGGTGTCTTTTACATTGATTATGGGTTGAAATAATAATATTCTGGATATTTTACTTAAATAGAAAATATTTCTAACATTAATTTTTCCTTTTCTTTCTTACTTTTATAATATGGATACAATGTTTATAGCTTCCTATTCTTACTGAATTACTTAATGAGAATAAAGTGAAATTTATTTATATTTATATATAGAAATGTATCAAGCTAAAGTCACAGATATTATCATAGGTCTTGTTATACATAAATATATTGCATTTTATGAAAGTGTTATATACATTTATAGTGCAAACAGCAATAAATCAGTACACCAGATACACAAAAACTATCCTGGAATTAGTCGTTATATATTTAAAAATAGTTACTTTAATGGTTATAAAATGATCTCTCAATGTTAATTTAATTTACACGTAGTTTTTACAGAAAATGAATACTGTATTTCAAAGTTTATTAGTGTATCTTCTGTTAATTGTCTTTTCTTTTGCTTATTTATTTGAATTTTTATGTTTTTTTTTTTAAGAAATCTGAAGAAAACGTTTCCATTTCAGTGAAAATACTGTCTAGTAATTTTACATGTTTATTTTGCCTTCAATCTTCACATTAACCTTAGACATAGGTATTACTAATCACAATCAAGTAGCTGAAATAAAGCTTCAATAAGTTTAGTGAGAATCACAACTGTAGCATAGTAGTATTAGTCACCTAGTCATGTCTGACTCTTTGCGACCCCATGGACTGTGCCCCGCTGGGCTCCTCTGTCTAGTGGATTCTCCAGGCAAGAATACTGGAGTGGATTGCCATTCTCTTCTCCAAAGGATCTTCTTGACCCAGGTATCAAACCCGGGTTTCTTGCGTTGCAGGCAGATTATTTACCATCTGAGCTACAGAGAAAATCCAGAATGTAAGAAAGAGAAGCTACAAGGAAGAAAAAGCCCAGGCAGATTGTTTTCAAAGCCTGTGTTTTTTTTCCACTATATAACTTTATCCTGTACAATATTTTATATAAATACTTTCCACATTTTTGCTGCCATTTTATTAAATATTCACTTTGCTATTTTAATCTTCCTGACCCAGGGATAAAACCCAGGTCTTCGGCATTACAGGCAGATTCTTTAGGAGATTCGAGACACCAGGGAAACCCTCAAATAACACAGGCGAACAAATAAAAAACCTTCTCTTATAACAAATGGGCTTCCAAGGCGGCACTAGTGGTAAAGAATCCACTGCCAATGCAGGAGACGCAAAAGAGGTTCAATTCCTGAGTCCCAAAGATCCCATGGAGTCAAAAGTGGCAACCCACTCGTTATTCTTGCCTGGAAATTCCCTTGAGAGAGGAGTCTAGCAGGTTACATTCCATGGGGCCACAAAGAGTTGGACATGACTGACCGACAGAGCATATATAACTGAGGTACTATCTTTCCAAAAACTTTTTAATTTGGTAAAAATTTTGAGGAAAAGTTCTTGAAAAATTAGAAAATAGAGATTAAAATATCTCGATTTGGGGAAGAGACAAGGAGAAAAACTGAAAGTTACATTTAATTTGGGCAAAATTCTGAAATGTAGGTATTTGTAGAAAGATCATACTGTATTCATTCAGCAAATATTTGCTGAGTATATAAATAATCTAGGTGCCAAGTCAATGAAACACAGGGCTTCCTTCCTAAGTGAGTTATTCAAATGACAAAGACTTGTAATAATAAAAAAGAGAATTGTAATAAATCACACAAATGCTACCTAAATGTCACAGAATAATTCACAAAAAGTATACATATATATGTAAAAATATCTCTATAGACTTGGAAGAATTTATTTAGTAAAGAAGGCAGAAATGATATTCCATGTAGAGCCAGTGGCATGAACTAGACATATTTGGAAAATGCTGAAAATCTCAGATCTATTGATGCTTAGATTACTGGGTTGAAAAGAAAGGGAAGTGTTAGACCTTAATTATTACTTATTGAATACCTCCTATGTTGCCAAAACTGTGGTCAGGGTTTTCTATATATTTTCTCTAA